>NC_135988.1:7926639-8094266 GCF_053455715.1 Rhinoraja longicauda
AGTTTTTACTGGGCATCATGGTGAGCACAGACATTGCGGGCCGAAGGGCCTGCGGTCCTGCACTGTGCAGCTCCAAGCTTAGCGTGGAAGCGGGTGCTTCAGCCTGACTGCCCCCCCAGACCCTGGGGGGTGGCCGTTCGGTAGCCCTCAGCAAGGCCGTGGCAGTACTAGCCCTCCCTCTGTGCATGGGCAGGGCTCGTGAGCTGGAACAGGCAGGCAAGGATGTCCTCATCTGACCTCGAAGCAGATGAAGAGACTGGGGCCTGAGGGAGTTGCCGATTGATTTTTGTAGTAAAGCTGCACTGCAGTGCTAGTGACGGCCTCGTCTGCAATCTCAGTGGTGCTGATGTGTGGCGTAAAGAAGGAGAGATTTAAGGTGAGGCGGGAAAAGGGTCCTTTAGTCAGAGGGCGGTGAATCTGCTGAGTTCATTGCCACAGGCGGCTGTGGAGGCCAAGTTAATGGATATTTTTAAGGCGGAGATTGGCAGATTCCTGATTAGTCAGGGTGTCAGGGGTTAAGGGGCGAAGGCAGGAGAATACGGACGAAAGGGAAAGATAGATCAGCCATGATTGAATGGCGGAGTAGACTCGATGGGCCGAATGGCCTAATTCTCCTCCTCGAACTCATGAAAGATTTAACAGAAACCTGAGGGGCAGCTTTTTTTACAGAGGGTGGTGGGTTTATGGAAAGAGCTGCCAAAGGAGGTCATTAAACGTTGTGTTTAGTTTATTGTCACGTGTACCGAGGTGCAGTGAAAAGCTTTTTGTCCTGTGCTAACCAGCCAGCAGAAAGACAATACACAGGTCAATGATAATCATGTATTGTCTTTCCGCTGACTGATTAGCGTGCCACAAACAAATTTCACTGTACCTCGGTACACATGACAGTAAACTAAAATGAACTGAAGCAGGGACTATTACAATTTTAAAGAAGCATTTAAACTGGGGCAAGGATAAGAGAGGTTTAGAGGGATTTGGGCCAAATGCAGGCATGTTGGGACTGGTGTAGATGGGGCATGTTGGTTGGCATGGGCATGTTGGGACGTGTAGATGGGGCATGTTGGTTGGCATGAGCATGTTGAGACTGGTGTAGATGGGGCATGTTGGTTGGCATGGGCATGTTGGGACGTGTAGATGGGGCATGTTGGTTGGCATGAGCATGTTGAGACTGGTGTAGATGGGGCATGTTGGTTGGCATGGGCATGTTGGGCCAAAGGGCCTGTATCAGTGCTATATCACTCCATGAGATGGACTGAGAGAGGCAGGGATTGGATGCGGGAGTGGACCCTCCACCAAACTGGACAGAATAGGATGGGTGGGTAGGGCAGGTTTGGATGGATATGGACCAAATGCAGGCTGGTGGGACTAGTGTAGCTGGGGCGTGTTGGCCGGTGTGGGCAAGTTGGGCTGAAGGGCCTGTTTCTACGTTGTATCCCCCGTTGTAGGCTTGTACTCGCTGGAATGTAGAAGACTGAGGGGGGATCTTATAGAAACATATAAAATTCTTAAGGGGTTGGAGAGGCTAGATGCGGGAAGATTGTTCCCGATGTTGGGGGAGTCCAGAACCAGGGGTCACAGCTTAAGGATAAGGGGGAAGTCTTTCAGGACCGAGATGAGAAAACATTTCTTCACACAGAGAGTGGTGAGTCTGTGGAATTCTCTGCCACAGAAGGTAGTTGAGGCCAGTTCATTGGCTATATTTAAGAGGGAGTTAGATGTGGCCCTTGTGGCTAAAGGGATCAGTGGGTATGGAGAGAAGGCAGGTACAGGTTACTGAGCTGGATGATCAGCCATGATCATATTGAATGGCGGTGCAGGCTCGAAGGGCCGAATGGCCTACTCCAGCACCTATTTTCTATGTTTCTATCACTCTATGACTCTGTAACTCTCCCGGCCCGACACAAAAGCCACGTCATGAGTGTGGACGCACGAGCGTGACTGGAACCACAAACCCCACTCCACCAGAGCAGCAGACCCAAGCTCCCAGGCCAACAGCTCACGAGAAATAATTACTTTGGAGTTTGGAGGTCCAACGTAGAAACAGGCTCCTCGGCCCATCGAGTCCAGGCCAACCATCCATCGCCCGTTCCCTCCAGTTCTACCCTATCTCTCTTTCGCGTCCACTCCCTGCTCACCAGCGGCAATTTACAGAGGGCCAATTAACCCACAAACCTGCACGTCTTTGGAATGTGGGAGGAGACCGAAGCACCCGGAGAAAACCCACGCGGTCACAGGGAGAACGTACAAACTCCGTGTAAACAGCGCCCCTCATCAGGATTGAACCGGGGTCTCTGGCGCTACAAGGCAGCAACTCTCCCTAGTGCGATCGGGTGCCATACCTGTGTGTTCATCATTGGGGCGCGTGGGTGCTGTTCCTGTGGTGTGTGGGTGCTGTCGTTGGGGTTAGTGGGGGGCTGCCCTGCTGGTGATGGGTGCTGTCGTTGGGGTTAGTGGGGGGCTGCCCTGCTGGTGATGGGTGCTGTCCCTGGAGTGGTGTCTCTAGAGATGCTGCCTGACCCCTATAGTGTAAGTTACTCCAGTACTTTGTGTCTACCTTTGGTACAAACCAGCATCTGCAGTTCTTTGTCTCCACGTTACACCACGGCTCCATCCCTTGCCCTGCACCTGGCTGGAAAATGGAGATAAAATCTCCTTTCTTCTCCCCGTCCTGTCTGTGAAGGACGGCAAATGTCAGCACTACCCCTCGGGAGTATCTTGCCCCCTCCTCTCCCTTCCCCTCCCCTCCCCACCTCGCCCCTCCCTTCCCCTCCCCTCCCCACCTCGCCCCTCCCTTCCCCTCCCCTTACCCTTCCCTCCTTCCTCTCCTCTCTCCCCCCCCTCCTTCCTCTTCCCCCCTCCCCTCCCCTCCCCTCCCCACCTTGCCCCTCCCTTCCTCTCCCCTTCTCACCCCATCCTCCCCTCCTCACCCTTCCCCTCCCCTCCCCCACCCCTCCCCCCCTCCCCTTACCCTTTCTCTCCCCTCTCCTTCTTCTTCCCCCCTCCCCTCCCCACCCCCACCCTTCCCCACCCCTCCTCCCCTTACCCGTCCCTCCTTCCTCTCCCCTCCCCACCCCTCCTTCCTCACCCGCCCTCCCCTCCCCAACTTCCCCACCCCCACCCTTCCCCTCCCCCTCCCCTCCCTACCCCTCCTTCCTCGCCCCCCCTACCCTCCCCACCCCCACCCTTCCCCTCCCCTCCCCACCCCTCCTTCCTCTCCTCCCCTCCCCACCCCTCCTTCCTCTCCCCTCCCCACCCCTCTTTCCTCGCCCCCCCTCCCCTCCCCAACTTCCCCTCCCCACCCCCACCCTTCCCCTCCCCACCCCCACCCTTCCCCTCCCCTCCCCACCCCTCCTTCCTCTCCCCCCTCCCCACCCCTCCTTCCTCTCCCCCCTCCCCTCCCTGCAGCCACTGAGGCCCTGTCTGTTCCCAGGACCCTGAGCTGCTGTAGTTGTACAGACATTAGATCTGCAGTTCAGTGGGCCCAGCACTAGGCAGACAGATCTCTAAATATAGCCGCACAGTGAGACATTGCCGCAGGCTGATGGAGCAAGTGTGCTGCCTGCAAGCTGGAGATTCACTCTTTCACTGCTGCTTTGGATCAGAGCACGTTGAACCCACAAGCAGAGGGCAGCGCTGAACTGCTATCTACCCCCCTGGTGACCCTCGGACTGCCCTTAATCGGACTTAGCTGGCTTGACCTTGCGCTAAACGTTATTCCCTTATCATGTATCTATATACTGTAAATGGCTCGATGTCGTTTTTCCGCTGACTGGATTTAGATTTTTTGATTTAGAGATACAGCGCGGAAACAGGCCCTTCGGCCCACCGGGTCCGTGCCGCCCAGCGATCCCCGCATATTAACACTATCCTACACACACTGGGGACAATTTTTACATTTTACCCAGTCAATTAACCTACATACCTGTACGTCTTTGGAGTGTGGGAGGAAACCGAAGATCTCTGAGAGAACCCACGCAGGTCACGGGGAGAACGTACAAACTCCGTACAGACGGCGCCCGTAGTCAGGATCGAACCTGAGTCTCCGGCGCTGCATTCGCTGTAAGGCAGCAACTCTACCGCTGCCCCACCAGCATTTGCAGACCCTTGTGCCTTGACTCTACATCCTTTATTTTTCCAATCGTTCTCTCGTGTGTTATGGACACCATTCCGTTAGTTTAGTTTAGTTTAGTTTAGAGGTACAGTGCGGACAGAACGATCCCCTACCAACCGGCGATCCCCACACACCAACACCATCCGACACAAACCTGGGACAATTTACAATTTTTACCGAAGGCAATTCGACCTACAAACCTGTACGTCTTTGGAGTGTGGGAGGAAACCGGAGATCCCGGAGAAAACCCACGCAGGTCACGGGGAGAACGTACAAACTCCAGTACAGCCGGCGCCCGTGGTCAGGATCGGACCTGGAACTAGGCAACAACTCTACCGTGAGCCACCGTGCCGCCCTCTGCCTGTTCAATAGACAATTGGTGCAGGAGTAGGCCATTCGGCCCCTCGAGCCATCACAGCCATTCAATGTGATCATGGCTGATCATTCTCAATCAGTACCCCGTTCCTGCCTTCTCCCCGAAACCCCCTGACTCCGCTATCCTTAAGAGCTCTATCTAGCTCTCTCTTGAATGCATTCAGAGAATTGGCCTCCACTGCCTTCTGAGGCAGAGAAGCCTCTATGTTCGTCATAGAGTCATAGAGTGATACAGTGTGGAAGCAGGCCCATCAGCCCAACTTGCCGGTCAACACATCCCAGCTACACTAGTCCCACCTGCCCTCGTTTGGACCATTTTTCTCCAAACCTGTTCTATCCATGTACCTGTCTAACTGTTTCTTAAACGTTGCGATAGTCCCTGCCTCAACTACCTCCTCCGGCAGCTTGTTCCATACACCCACCCCCCCCTTTGTGTGAAAAAGTTACCCCTCAGATTCCTATTAAATTTTTTCCCCTTCACCTGAAACCCATGTCCTCTGGTCCTCGATTCACCTCCTCTGGGTGAGAGACTCCGTGCATCTACCCGATGAGGAATGGATCTCATGAGGAATGGATCTCATGAGGAATGGATATCTGTGAGGCAGCATTTGCCTCAGCAGCCTGCACTCTCAGGAGTGGATGTGAGGGGTTCGAATCCAGCCTTGAGGCCAGCCTGCTGCCACTAACAGGGCTGTGCTGTGCGAGGACAGATGAGGGTGGTGTGTGTCAGTGCGAGGAGACCTGAGTATTGCTGGCATATCGAGCCCCAGGATGCCCAGTTTTATTCTACCCTGTCCTTGGGACCAGTCAAGGCAGCTGCCCACCTCCCCAGCCTAATGAGCGATCAGGAGGGTGAAGTCAAGCGTGAATCCTGATCGTGTTAGCAGCCCTCTGCCCTCTTGACCTATTGATCGTGGTTGAATCATTATTCCAGTCCGTCTCTGTGTAAACCTCCAGCTGGTTACCGTGCTTCTAGATGATAGTTCAGCTCTGCAAACACAAGGCTCGTCTCAGCCCTGCGTTGCTGGGTACCCTGAGGCTCTTTAGACTTTAGAGACACAGCGTGGACACAGGCCCTTCGGCCCATCGAGTCCGCGCCGACCAGCGATCACTCCATACACCAACACTATCCTACACACAGGGGGCAATTTGCAATTTTTACCGAAGCCAAATGACCCGCGAGCGTGTACGTTTTTGGAGTGTGGGAGGAAACCGGAGCACCCGGGGAAAACCCACGCAGGTCACGGGGAGAACGTGCAAAGTCCACACAGACAGCATCCGCGGTCAGGATCGAACCTGGCCCTCTGGCGCCGTGAGGCAGCAGCTCCACCAGCTGCGTGTTTGAACCACTGTGTAATCGAGACACACAGCAGGGAGTCAGGCCCTTCGGCCCGCTGAGACGCTGCCAACCATCTATCTCTTGTTTGCACAAGTCCTACACTAATCCCATTTTTAAATTCTCCGCACTTTTTCATCAGGTCCCCCCCCCCCCCAGATTCTACGGTTACCTCCACACTAGGGGCAGTTTACAGAGGTCCATTAACCTCCCAACCAGCAGGTCTTTGGGAGGTAGGGAAAAAACTGGAGTACCTGGAAGAAAGTCTCACACGAAGATTATTCTATAGAACGGGACAGCACAAGAACAGGCCCTTCGGCCCACAATGTCAGTGCCAAACATGATGCCAAGACCAGTTCTTATCTGCCTGCACATAGTTCTCCCTGCAGATTATCCATTTCCATCCATTCCCTTCATAACCATGTGCCTATTCAAAAGCCTCTTACTGTAAATGCCAACTTAGTGTCTTCCTCAACTACTAGAATGTTCCAGGCACTCACCACCCTCTGTGTAACAAAACCTAGCCCGCTTATCTTTAAACTTTGCCCCTCTCACAGTAATACTATGCCCTCTAGACCATTCAAACTCCACATAGAAGGAACCCGAGGTGGGGATTGAACCTGGGTCTCTGGCGCTGTGAGGCGGATGCTCCACTTGCTGCACCACTGCGCTGCTCAGAGTTTCCTCACCCAGCACCATTGGTTGCCATGGCTGCTGACCCAGTCCAGCTCTAAGTGAGGCAACGTCCCACCATTACTGTCCCCCGTCATCTCCCTGGATTCTTTCTTGGGCTCTACTCCTCCATCAGACTTCCCAGGAGCATAAAGAACGCAGCCATTTCCACTTTCCTCCTGTCCAGAGCCGAACAGGACCAGGCTAAATCTAGGCCTTGAGCCTACGGAGCTGAAGCATGGCGGCACGGTGGCACAGCGGTAGAGTTGCTGCCTTACAGCGCCAGAGACCCAGGTTCGATCCTGACTAGGGCTGCTGTCTGTACGGAGTTTGTACGTTCTCCCCGTGACCATGTGGCGGTTTTCCCGTTTCCTCCCACACTCCAAACACATGCAGGTCTGTAGGTTGTCGGAAGGAACTGCAGACGCTGGTTTAAATCGAAGACAGACACAAAAGTGCTGGAGTAACTCAGCGGGACGGGCAGCATCCCTGGAGGGAAGAAATGGGTGACGTTTCTCGGGTCAAGACCCTTCTCCTGACTGTTTCCACGCTGTATCTCTAAGCTGCACTGCGACTGTGGGCAAGCGGGAGAGAGTTGCTAACGCTGGGGGAAGCAGAGGGGGGTGGGGGGGGGAGGTGAGAGAGACTGGGTGGTTCCCGGCCACAGCAACAGCAGCAGGACTGCACACAGGCAGTGTCAGCTGTGGCTCGGTGTCATTAATCAGCTGAGCCCTTGTCTGCTGCGGAACTAGCCCTGGAGCAGCTGGTGAATAGAGATTCCCAGCTGGCCCGCCTCTCTCAGAGGGGCCTGGTGTGTACAGAGCCAGAGACCCTGCTGATCGAGCCCCCTCACCCCTGACACTCTACTGCATTCATTTGAAGGCCGAAAGATCACTGAATCTCCCTGTAATCAGTTAAAACCCTTGAGCAGGAAGGAACTGCAGATGGTAGTTTACACCGAAGATGGACACAAAACGCTGGAGTAACTCAGCGAGTCAGGCAGCGTCTCTGGACAAAGGGACTAGGTGACGTTTCGGGTCGAAACCCTTCTTCAGACTGAGAGTCAGGGGAGAGGGGAACGGGAGATGCAGACATGAATGAATGGAAGATTTGCAGAAAGTAATGATAATCAAGGAAATCACTGGGATTTAGGATGAGAGGGGATCTTATTGAAACGTATAAGATTATTAAGGTATTGGACACGCTAGAGGCAGGAAACATGTTCCCAGTGTTGGGGGAGTCCAGAACCAGGGGCCACGGTTTAAGAATAAGGGGTGGGCCATTTAGAACGGAGATGAGGAAAAAACGTTTTCACTCAGAGAGTTGTGAATCTGTGGAATTCTCTGCCTCAGAAGGCAGTGGAGGCCAATTCTCTGGATGCTTTAAATAAATAAGATAAGATATCTTTATTTGTCATCCAAAAAACAAGTTTTTTGGACGAAATTTCGTCACCCACAGTCCAACAATAAGAGCAATAAAATAAAATTTCAAGGGAGAGTTAGATAGAGCTCTTAATGATAGCGGAGTCAGGGGGTATGGGGAGAGGGCAGGATCGGGGTACTGATTGTGGATGATCAGCCATGATCACATTGAATGGCGGTGCTGGCTCGAATGGCCGAATGGACTCCTCCTGCACCTATTGTCTATTGTCTATTGCATTGTCAATAGACAATAGACAATAGGTGCGGGAGTAGGAATTGTCTATTGAAATGTGGAGCGCACAATGGTCCATTGTTGGCTGTGGGACAGGTGATCAAGAGTTACCCTTGAGTACACTTGCTGCTTGTCTCCTGCATTGTTATAGTTTGTTCCTGTAGCTTCCTGCACCTTCAGTGGTGGAAATATAACTGTGGATGAATGAGACTGCAGATGCTGGAATCGTCAGCAAGACACACTGAGCTTGAGTTACTCGACGGGTCGGGCAGCGTCCGTGGATCCGTGGATAGGCTATGGTTCGGGTCAGGATCCTTCTTTGGGGGACTGGATAGGCTACTTTTCAGGCTGGGAGTCTTCTTTGGAGGTCGAGACTTTAGACTTTAGATATACAGTGCAGAAACAGGCCCTTCGGCCCACTGAGTCTGCACTGACCTGCATCACCCCATGCACTAGTATTATCCTACACACACTGGGAAACATTAACAATTTTACTGAAGCCAATTAACCTACAAACCTGTACGGCTTTGGAGCGTGGTGGGGGTGGGGGAAACAGGAGCACCCAGAGAAAACCCACGCGGTCATAGGGAGAACGTGCAAACTCCGTACAGACAGCACCCGTGGTCAGCATCGAACCCAGGACTCTGGCGCTGTGAGGCTGTAACTCTGCCACTGTACCACCCTGCCATCCAGAGAGAATCAACACAAGAGAGTCAAGTCCAGAGTGTTTTATTGTCATCTGTTCCAAAAAGGAACAATGAAATTCTTACTTCTAGCAGCATAACAGGTTTGTAACCACAGTACTCATAGATAATGTAATAAACAAACAAAAATAGTCCAATGAAATTAAAAACCCCCCCAATATAATGCAGAAACAAAATAAAATCCCAAGTCCCTATTGCAATTCTGCCAGTTCATAGTTTGGAGTTTAGTTGCTATTCATTGTATTCAATAGCCTGATGGATGTTGTGAGGAAGCTGTTCCTGATCAGTCTGAAGAAGGGTCTCGACCCGAAACGTCACCCATTCCTTCTCTCCCGAGATGCTGCCTGACCCGCTCAGTTACTCCAGCATTTTGTGAAATCAATACCTTCGATTTGTACCAGCATCTGCAGTTATTTTCTTACACAAGCTGTTCCTGAACCTGGATATCGCAATTTTCAGACTCCTATACCTTCCTTAGGGCGGCACGGTGGCGCAGCGGTAGAGTTGCTGCCATTACAGCGCTTACAGCGCCAGAGACCCGGGTTCGATCCCGACTACGGGCGCTGTCTGTACGGAGTTTGTTCGTTCTCCCCGTGACCCGCGTGGCTTTTCTCCGAGATCTTCGGTTTCGTCCCACACTCCGAAGGCATACAGGTTTGTAGTTTGATTGGCCTGGTATAAGTGTAAATTGCACCTAATGTGTGTAGGATAGTGCGGGGATCGCTGATCGAGTGGACACGGTGGGCTGAAGGGCCTGTTTCCGCGCTGTACCTCTGAACTAAGACTAAACTAAAGTAAATTAGGAACGTTTTAGCAATCATGCTTCCTCACTTTGAGAAAAGCTAAAACATTTGCAGGTTTTAATAATGAGGAATGGTTCGGCTACATTTTGGGGACCCTTTGGCCCAACTGGTCCAGAGCTAGTTCCATTCAGCTGCATTTGGCCCATATCCTTCTAGATCTTTCCTACCCATGTACCTGTTCAAATATCTGGCAGCCCCTTCCGTGAAAATGTTACCTCTCGGGGTCCTATTCAATCTTTCCCCTCTCACCTTAAACCTACGCCTTCTAGTTCTCGATTTCCCTACCCTCTGTGCATCCATCCTCTATATCCATTCCCCTCGTGATTCTAGTACACCTCGACAAGATCACCCCTCAGCCTCCTGCGCTCCAAGAAGCAAAGTCCAAGCCTGCCCAGTCACCTCCCTGCAAACGAAACTATACTAAACCTGATGCGATTGTGGAAGCTTCCGGAATGCTGACCTGAGGACTCTGTCCAGCTGCAAGATTCAGAAGTGCTGATATTACTGCAGTTGATGAAGAATTCGAGAATTAAATCAACATTCAGACGGTCGAGTTTCATAATAAATATATAATGTGAATTTGATCTCTGTTTCATGGTGCTGTGAATGGAAATATAGGGTGTATTTATAACAGCACAACAGTCTCTAACATGTAATCAAATGCCTGCAAGTAAACGGTGGATGGGAATATGGTGTAAATCTCCATTTGATCCAACCTGCTTCGCTAAAAATTGAGCCTGAAGGCACTGTGTACAAATGAGGCTCTGAAATCCTGGGCCAAATATTAAGGGTGGGAGTTTGGGATGCCATAGAGTCTTACAGTATGGAAACAGGCCCTTTGGCCCAACTTGCCCACACACCAGCCAACATGCCGCATCTACACGAGTCCCACCTGCCTGCATTTGGCCCATCTCCCTCCAAACCTATCCTATCCACGCACCTATCCAAACGTTTTTTAAATGTTATGAAAGTACCTGCCTCAACTATCTCCTCTGTTCCATATATCTATCGCACTTTGTGTAAAAAAGTTTCCCCTTAGATTTCTATTTTAATCTTTGCCCCCAGTTGTCAGGGCTAGAGGGTGTGAGCTATAGGGAGAGGTTGAGTAGGATAGGACTCTGTTCCTTGGAGCGCAGGAGGATGAGGGGTGATCTTATAGAAGTGTGTAAAACCATGAGAGGAATAGATTGGGTAGATGCACAGAGTCTCTTGCCCAGAGTAGGTGAATCAAGGACCAGAGGACATAGGGGTAGGTTATTTAGAACGGAGATGAGGAAAACCTTTTTCAGTCAGAGAGTTGTAAATCTGTGGAATTCTCTGCCTCAGAAGGCAGTGGAGGCCAATTCTCTGAATGCATTCAACAGAGAGCTAGATAGAGCTCTTAAGGATAGCAGAGTCAGGAGGTATGGGGAGAAGGCAGGAACGGGGTACTGATTGAGAATGATCAGCCATGATCACATTGAATGGCGGTGCTGGCTTGAAGGGCCGAATGGCCTCCTCCTGCACCTATTGTCTATTGACTCGTTGACCCTCAGCTGCCCCCTGCTTTCCGATCTCAAACACAAGGAAGAATATAGAGACAAACAACTATGGATGCTGGTTAATAATACATCACCTATCCATGTTCTCCAGAGATGCTGTGTTACTCCAGTACTCTGTGTCCACCATTTTCCCTTCTCAAACCTTCTCACACTGCTCTGGATGGGGTTTATTCACAAAATGCTGGAGTAACTCAGCAGGTCAAGCAGCATCTCAGGAGAGAAGGAATGGGTGACGTTTCGGTTCGAGACCCTTCTTCAGACTGGATGGGGTGATCAACTAGCGCGTAGAAGCTAGTATGACTAACAGAGGATATCCTCTCTCCATGGCAGAGGTGTGGACCATAGACCCAGTGGCAATCAAACCCTCGGTTGCTGCCAATACAGGTAACTGGTTTGCAGGCAATGACAAATTCAAGGAGGGTAGGCACAAAATGCTGGAGTAACTCAGCGGGTCAGGCAGAACACCTGGAGAAAAGGTCGAGACCATTCTTCAGACTGTTCAGAGGAAGGTTCTCCTCCTGAAACGTCACCTATTCCTTCTCTCCAGAGATGCTGCCTGACCCGCTGAGTTACTCCAACATTTTGTGTCTAACTTCAGTGCAAACTAACATCTGCAGTTCCATCCGAGACTCCTTCCAGGACTTTGGACAGGATGGAGATATTGGAGCTTGGGTTGGGTTTGCAAGGACAGTGGGGTGAGGAGTTGGGATTTTGAAGGAAGGGAGCAATGATGGAGGTGGAAAACATGGGAGGCAGGAAGACAAGTAGAATGGCGGTGCGGACGGACGTGAACGATTGGGAGGATAAATAACTGCAGATGCTGGTTTAAATCGAAGGTAGACACAAAATGCTGGAGCAACTCAGCGGGTCAGGCAGCATCTCTGGAGATGCTGAAGAAGGGTCTCGACCCGAAACGTCACCTATTCCTTCTCTCCAGAGATGCTGCCTGAGCCGCTGAGTTACTCCAGTATTTTGTGTCTACCTCTGAAAGGTTTGGGAGTTGGGCATGATGGATAGAAGGTCACAAGGGCAGGCAGGAGATGAAGATGGAAGCTCAGGGCATGGACAGAGGGTGAGGCCAGAGCATGGGATGAAGATGTAGGAAGGAACCACGGATGCTGGTTTTAACCGAAGATAGACACAAAAAGCTGGAGTAACGCAGTGGGACAGGCAGCATCTCTGGAGAGAAGGAGTGGGTGACGTTTTGGGTCGAGACCCTTCTTCAGAAAGAAGGTGACCGATGGACAGTGGACGCGCGATGACAAAGAGGAGGTGGGCAGGAGAAAATATCTTGCGGAGGCCGATGGTGGAGGCGCCTCCCGGCAGGCCGCGGAGACGGCGTTCCTGGAGCCTCGCGGGTCGGAGCAGGGTCGACGGAGCCCGCGGCCGGGGCGTGGGCCGTTCAGAGGGGACCCAGGCGGCGTTAGCGAAGGGGTCGGTGCGGCAGTCGATGATGGCGCCGACCGACGGGCGAGGACCGACCACGTGGAAGTGTGGACACCACTGGCGACAGAAGGAACAAAGGAGGAGCCGGCATTGTGGGGGGCTGCCGTGACGGAGGGGGAGGTGCACTGGAGGACCAGGCGTGGAGGGGCCACTGTGGGGAGGGAGGGGGGTGGGGGAAGAACAAAGGGGGAACTGGCGCCGACACTTTGTAACTTTGTACGCGCCCTTCGTGTGGTGACCATTTGCATACCTCGGGTAAGCAAGCAAAGAATGTCTCTGTGACTTATCACGCATGACAATAAAGTACTCATTCTCTCAGAGGAAGATCTATTTTTCGATTTGGCAATGATGTCAGAGAAGCGTTCATCTTGGGACCGGACCCGAAGGTGGATCAATTATTGATGGACGAATCCACTAAAAACCCATTGAAAGAAATTATACTGGATTGTTTTTGCATTTGGGTTATAAATGATTAAGAAATGTATATATGTTTGCAAAGCTCCGACTAGCTTGGGCTGTAACTTAGTGCCTATTGCCATCATTTCGGTTGACTGCTATGCTGCTTATAAATATGAATGCCTCTGGAGTTATGAGTCATCCAAGCTCAGGCACGCGATGTTCTTCGCCCTGCGAACACAGATTCATGAACAAGTACTTAAGGCTTCTTTCCCAGTTGCTGAGCCTTTCAACGGCCTGCAGAATGTATCACTTTATTCATGGAATCCAAAAATGAAGAGATATTTGATGAAAAATCAAAGGATCAGAGACAGTTTTGAAAGAGGAAGTCCGGTCTGCAGTGCTTCCAGGCTGACAATGAATCCCTCGGCTCAAGAGTTGGCAAAGGAACCAGAGATTACTTGAGAAAATGTCTTGCATAGGATGGAACTGCAGACAGAAACATGGAAAATAGGTGCAGGAGTAGGCCATTCGGCCCTTCGAGCCTGCACTGCCATTCAATATGATCATGGCTGATCATCCAGCTCAGTATCCCATACCTGCCTTCTCTCCATACCCCCTGATCCCTTTAGCCACAAGGGCCACATCTAATTCCCTCTTAAATATAGCCAATGAACTGGCCTCAACTGCCTTCTGTGGCAGAGAATTCCAGATGCTGGTTTAAACCAAAGATAGACACAAAATGCTGGAGTAACTCAGTGGGACAGGCAGAACCTGTGGAGAGAAGGAACGTGTGACGATTCGAGTCGAGACCTTTCCTCAGACTGACCCATTCCTTCACTCCAGCATTTTGTGTCTATCTTTGAGAATATAATAATAATAATAATTCATTTATTTTATATAGCGCCTTATCGGGTGCTCAAAGCGCTTTACAAAAACAATCAACATAAAAACAAACAGACAAACTATCCTAACGGAAAAGCGGCGAATAAACAACGCCAGCGTCCTCTCACGTCAGGGTCCGGCAATATGCCTTTATGCTTTATACTTTGTGTGCTGGGATTTGCAACACTTGTTGGATAATGGATACAGGTGAATGGTCTGGATAGAGTGGATGTGGAGAGGATGTTTCCACCGGTGGGAGAGTCTCGGTCCAGAGGCCACAGCCTCAGAATAAGAGGACGTACCTTTAGAAAAGAGATGAGGAGGAATTTCATGAGTCAGAGGGTGGTGAATCTGTGGAATTCTTTGCCACAGATGGCTGTGGAGGCCGAGTCAATAGATACCTTTAAGGCGGAGATTCTTGATTAGCAAGGGTGTCATGGGTAATGGGGAGAAGGCAGGAGAATCGGGTTGAGAGGGAAAGGTAGACCAGCCATGATTGAATGGCGGAGTAGACTTGATGGTTTAAATGGCCTTATTCTGCTCCTCGAACCTATGAACTATGATGTAAAAGGGAATGCGTAGGGAAAGAACAGGGAGTGTGAATAACAGGATTGATTGTTGGAAGGGCTGCCATAGACTCGAGGGGCCGAATGGCCCCTTCTATGTCTGAACGGAATTTGCCGAGACTTTTGTCCACAGGAGGTTAAAAGCGTTGTGTTGTCACTTCAGCGTAAGGTCTTCATGTTTTCAAGAGAGAGTTAGATTTAGCTCTTTGGGCTAAAGGAATCAAGGGATATGGGGAAAAAGCAGGAATAAGGCCTAAAGTATTGATTTTAGATGATCAGCCGTGATCATATTGAATGGCGGTGCTGGCTTGAAAGCCGAATGGCCTACTCCTGCACCTATGTTTCTATGTTTCTATGTTTCTATGGTCTGCTGATGAAGTGACCATCCTCACCCTAAAGGCAGCTGAAGAAGGTTAATGAAAGTGTGGTCTGGCAGGGGGGTGTCACGGAATGGACCCGTCCACAGTTGGGGTCCTTGGTTCTACTGAGTAGGTGCTGCAGGCATTGGGTGCCACACACACCCACTTTGGAGTATAGGAGCAGGGAGGTTCTGCTGCAGTTGTACAGGGCATTGGTGAGACCGCACCTGGAGTATTGCGTACAGTTTTGGTCTCCTAATCTGAGGAAAGACATTCTTGCCATAGAGGGAGTACAGAGAAGGTTCACCAGATTGATTCCTGGGATGGCAGGACTTTCATATGAAGAAAGACTGGATAGACTCGGCTTGTACTCGCTGGAATTTAGAAGATTGAGGGGGATCTTATAGAAACTTACAAAATTCTTAAGGGGTTGGACAGGCTAGATGCAGGAAGATTGTTCCCGATGTTGGGGAAGTCCAGAACAAGGGGTCACAGTTTAAGGATAAGGGGGAAGTCTTTTAGGAACGAGATGAGAAAGTTTTTTTTCACACAGAGTGGTGAATCTGTGGAATTCTCTGCCACAGAAGGTAGTTGAGGCCAGTTCATTGGCTATATTTAAGAGGGAGTTAGATGTGGCCCTTGTGGCTAAAGGGATCAGGGGGTATGGAGAGAAGGCAGGTACGGGATACTGAGTTGGATGATCAGCCATGATCATATTGAATGGCGGTGCAGGCTCGAAGGGCCGAATGGCCTCCTCATGCACCTATTTTCTATGTTTCTATGTTTCTACGTTTCTCCCTTCTCCCTTCTCCAACAAGCAACACTAAATGTACGGGCATCCCCAGGGCAGCCCTGGTGAAATTGGACTCCTGTGACTAATGAGCGAGGGAAATAGCGAAGGCACAACCCTTAGGAAATTTGCAGCAAGGTCGAGTGTAGTGAGGTGACAAGCTCACTAGTGCACAGGCTCTAGGAGTAGAATTAGGCCATTCGGCCCATCGAGTCTACACCATTCAACCACGGCTGATCTCTGCCTCCGAATCCCATTTTCCTCCCTTCTCCCCATAAACCCTTGACACCCGTTCTAATCAAGACTTTGTCTATCCCTGCCATCAGAATACCCACTGACTAGGCCTCCACAGCCCTCTGTGGCGATGAGTTCCGCAGATTAGCTGCCCTCTGACTAAAGAAGCTCTGACTGAAGTGGCTCCATTGTGTACTCAATAGAGCTGCTGCCTCACAGCGCCAGAGACCCGGGTTCAATCCTGCCCTTGGGTGCTGTCTGCGTGGAGTTTGCACGTTCTCCCTGTGGCCGCGTGGGTTCTCTCCGGGTGCTCCGGTTTCCCACCACATTCCAAAGACGTGCAAGTTTGTAAGTTAATCGGCTTCTGTAAAATCGTCCCTCGTGTGCTTGATAGCACTAGTGCATGGCACGGACTCGATGGGCCGAAGGACCTGTTTCAACGCCATATCTCTAAACTAAACTAAACTAAATTGTGTGTGCAGGGAATGGATAGGCAACGTTTCGGATCGGGGTCCATCATCATTGGATCTAAATCCTGGGATCTCACTCCCCAGCTACTGCAGAGTAACCTTGTCCACACAGGCAGCTGCAGCCTCCAAGGTTATTTGGAAGCAGGCATGAAATTTTAATCTTGCCAGTGATCCGTGCGCGCCGAGACTAATCCGAGAAATAACACGCTGAAGTCTCTCAGCACAAACTCCAGTCTGCAAGTCAAAGTGGTGACATTTGTCTGGAGGTGGGGGGGGTGGGGGGGGGGCGGTCTGGGTGGTCTGTGGTGGGTGATCTGTCCCACAACAGGGTGTCACGGTTGCGCAGCGTTAGAGTTGCTGCCTCACAGCGCTTGGAGCACCGGAGACCCGGGTTCCATCCCGACTACGGGTGCCGTCTGTACGGAGTTTGTACGTTCTCCCCGTGACCTGCGTGGGTTTTCTCCGAGATCTTCGGTTTCCTCCCGCACTCCAAATACAGGTACATGTTTGTAGGTAAATTGGCTTGGTATAAGTGTAAATTGTCCCTCGTGCGTGTAGCCAAAGGGCCTGTTTCCGCGCTGTATCTCTAAACTAAAGTAAACTAGACTGAACTAAACCAAAGCTGCCATTGTTGGCTGTGCCTGCCCCCACCACCAGCCTCCCACAGGCTGCAAGGATGTTGCAGGCATCGATTTTATTGCCTGCACTGCAGTTGTTGAGAAGGTCACGCAGTCTTCCTTCCTCAGCAACAGCTACGTCCCCTGGTGATTTACAAAGAATGATATCAGAGCCACTGCCCCCGTCCCAGTGGAGTTTCGTTTTCTTTACCTAACCCCTCTCACATTCACGTCCGCCCATCTTCTTATGTCTGGCTGACTGTCCCTCTCCCCCTCACCTCCCTCTCCCCCTCATCTCCCTCTCCCTCTCCCCCTCACCTCCATCTCCCCTCACCTCCCTCTCCCCCTCACCTCCCTCTCCCCCTCACCTCCCTCTCCCCCTCACCTCCCTCTCACCTCCCTTTCCCTCTCCCCCTCACCTCCCTCTCCCCCTCACCTCCCTCTCCCTCTCCCCCTCACCTCCCTCTCTATCTCTCTGGCTTTTCTCATTTGCAAATGCAGATTTTTTTTCCCTTTGTGTCCATTGCCTGAATGTGTGTCTTTCTCTCTCTCTCTCTCTCTCTCTCTCTCTCTCTCTCTCTCTCTCTCTCTCTCTCTCTCTCTCTCTCTCTCTCTCTCTCTCTCTCTCTCTCTCTCCCCACCGTTTCCCTCTCACTGTCTTTCGCTCTGAGGTGACTTGTCCATATTAATTATTGCCCTGGCTCCCCCCTTGGACATGTTTATTTCCACAGTTTCAACAAGAGTTACGGCGTTCTTCTTGTCCCTGTGGACTAATACCAGCGCAGGCTGAGAGTGGGAGCTGTCCACAGGCTGAGTGTGGGAGCTGTCCACAGGCTGAGAGTGGGAGCTGTCCACAGGCTGAGAGTGGGAGCTGTCCACAGGCTGAGAGTGGGAGCTGTCCACAGGCTGAGAGTGGGAGCTGTCCACAGGCTGAGAGTGGGAGCTCTCCAGCCTGGGAGATGTCTGCATAGTTACCACTGGTCACTGTGGATGGGCTGAGGGAATGTGTGTGCGGCGCTCCACATGCTTGCACAGACCCTGTCAGCTGTATTGCGGACCCTGGCTGCCCAGCGTCCACCCCCTCCCTGTCCTGCTTTCATTATCTTTCTTCAAACACCATTGTGGGCACGGTCGACTTACAAAGCCCAAGACACAGCAGGAGGCAATGCTCCCTCACAATCCACTCCCGAATTACCGATGCAAACTGGCCCAAACTCAAAATCGAAGGTAGACACAAAAAATGTGTAGGAGGAAGCATGGTCGGCGTGGATTCAGTAGGCTGAAGGGCCTGTTTCTATCATCTTAACATATAGACAAGTAAAGCTAAAGAGAGGATAGAAAGATCATGATAATGAGAGATACAAAAATAAGTCAACAAATTATGTTTGGGCCAATGTGCTGTTACTTACATCTATAATTAGAGAGTGGTCAGCATGGACTCGATGGGCCGAACAGCCTGTTTCCCCACTTTCAACCAATCAAATAGTTAAAATAAAGGAAGGGAAGTTTAATGAGAGGATAGAAAGATAGTGAAAGTGAGAGGTGGAACGCTGAAACAAAAAGATTATGAGTTTGGTGTAGGAAGGAACTGCAGATGCGGGCTCCGAGAGACAGCTCATCTCAAACCACCGCTGACTCGTCTCTGCTTCATGGAATACAACCGCTTCAAAGCCTTCAGTGAAGCCAGAGGCACAGACTTCCCATTCATCAGTCCACGGGCGAGGCTCCAACATTACACGCCTCATGCACACGCTGCACACACGCACATGTGTGTGCACGCTCACATGCACACATGCACTTTGGTGCGGTACACTACTTTCTTTGTTACATGTACCAAGGTACGGTGACATTTATTTTTATATATTAGTTCAGCACAAGTATCACTACATGTAAACATTTAGATACATATTAGATTTTAAAGATTTTTTTAGATTTAGATTTAGAGATACAGCGCGGAAACAGGCCCTTCGGCCCACCGGGTCCGCGCCGCCCATCGATCCCCGCACATTAACACTATCCTACACACACTAGGGACAACTTTTACATTTGCCCAGTCAATTAACCTACAAACCTGCACGTCTTTGGAGTGTGGGAGGAAACCGAAGATCTCGGGGAAAACCCACGCAGGTCACGGGGAGAACGTACAAACTCCGTACAGACGGCGCCCGTGGTCAGGATCGAACCTGAGTCTCCGGCGCTGCATTCGCTGTAAGGCAGCAACTCTACCGCTGCGCCACCGTGCGGTTATTAAATAAGCATGAGATGGACACAAAAAGCTGGAGTAACTGAGTGGGACAGGCAACATCTGTAGAGAAAGAGATGGGTAAGCATCTCAGATACAGTACCAGTGTACAGCACTGAGACAGTGCACAGAGGCACCATTTTCAAGTCCCAGTTGTTGTAAGTGCAGGGATCTTGACCTGACCATGGAGGTCCGTTGTCCTGGTGGAGTTGCAGGGTTGGCCCGGCCAAGCGGTGGTGTCCTCCGCCACTGCTCCACCGCTGCAGGCCACGCCGGTCCACGAGCTCGGCCTCTTGGAGTGGTGCCTGGTCCAGCCCAGCCCCAGGCTGCTGCAGGGCCTCCAGTGGCCCACTCCCCTGTGGAGGCCGTGCACTCCCCTCCTGCAGCTGGCCTGCTCACCAGCCCTCCGTCCTGACTCCCTCCACTGTAGGCGGGCGAGCCGGGCCTTCTGGGCAGGCTCATAAGTGATAGGAGCGGAATCAATAGACAATAGGTGCAGGAGGAGGCCATTCGGCCCTTCGAGCCAGCACCGCCATTCAATGTGATCATGGCTGATCATTCTCAATCAGTACCCCATTCCTGCCTTCTCCCCATACCCCCTGACTCCGCTATCCTTAAGAGCTCTATCTAGCTCTCTCTTGAATGCATTCAGAGAATTGGCCTCCACTGCCTTCTGAGGCAGAGAATACCACAGATTCACAACTCTCTGACTGAAAAAGTTTTTCGTCATCTCAGTTCTAAATGGCCTACCCCTTATTCTTAAACTGTGGCCCCTTGTTCTGGACTCCCCCAACATTGGGAACATGTTTCCTGCCTCTAACGTGTCCAACCCCTTAATAATCTTATACGTTGCGATTAGTCCGTTCGGCCCATCAAGTCTGCTCCGCCATTCAATCATGGGTGATCTATCTTTCCCTCCTAACCCCATTCTCCAGCCTCCTCCCCATAACCCCTGATACCCGTACTAATCAAGGATCTATCTACTGTAACTCTGCCTTAGAAAGATCCATTGACGGCAGCCTTCTGCGGCAATGAATTCCACAGATTCACCACCCTCCGACTAAAGAAATTCCTCCTCATCTCCTTCCTAAAGGAACGTCCTTTCATTCTGAGGCTGTGCCCTCTGGTCCTAGACTCTCGCACTGGTGGAAACATCCTCTCCACATCCACTCTATCCAAGCCTTTCACCACTCGGTACGTTTCAATGAGGGCCCCCCTCATCCTCCTCAACTCCAACGCGTACACGCCCAGTGGCGTCAAATGCTCGCAGTCCGCGGCGCGGGGCCTCTATCCGATGTGCACATCCATATACTCACGCGCGCATACACACGCACACATGCACGCAGGCAAACACACTCTCACGCACACTTATACGCGCATGTTATACACTTATACGTCTCCGTCCATCCCTTTCCCCCACAGCTGCAGAAACCCTCATCCACGCCTTCATCACCTCCCGTCTGGACTACTGCAACAGCCTCCTCTATGGCGCACCCTCAAAAATCATCAGTAAACTTCAATACATTCAAAACTCCGCTGCCCGTCTACTCACCCACTCCCCGATCCGTGACCATATCACCCCCGTCCTTTACAAACTCCACTGGCTCCCCATTCCCCAGAGAATCCAGTACAAAATCCTCCTCATGACCTACAAAGCCCTCCATAACCTGGCCCCATCCTACCTGACTGACCTCCTCCACAGGCACACTCCCACCTGCACTCTCCGCTCTGCTGCTGCCAATCTCCTGTCCCCCCCCATCTGGACCAAACTCAGATCCTGGGGGGACAGGGCTTTCTCCATTGCTGCTCCCACCCTATGGAACTCACTACCCCAAACCGTCAGAGACTCCTCCTCACTCACCACATTCAAAACATCACTGAAGTCTCACCTGTTCAGCACTGCCTTCAACCACTGACCGTCACCTCACCTTCTGTCTCCCTTTTCTGTTCGTTTACTTATTTATCTATTTATTCAATTCTCTATGTTCTAGAAATCCCTGTAAAGCGTCTTTGAGTGTTTGAAAAGCGCTATATAAATGTAATGCATTATTATTATTATTATTATTATGTTTGCACAAGATCCCACACCCATAAACATTTACACCCCCCAAATTCCATCAAATATAATTCACCTATAAATATATAACAAAAGGAATATTGGCTTTGTATTCTGCAGGGGTGGGTAGGGACTGTCACGAGAGATGGAGGGGGTCCTAGTCAGTGAACACATTCCAACCTGGTTAAGAGCCCACCCATGTCACTGAGACAGACAAAAAATGTGTAGGAAGAAGCATGTCTGAAGAAGGGTTCCAACCCGAAACGTCACCCACCCTTTAATAGACAATAGACAATAGACAATAGGTGCAGGAGTAGGCCATTCAGCCCTTCGAGCCAGCACCGCCATTCAATGCGATCATGGCTGATCACTCTCAATCAGTACCCCGTTCCTGCCTTCTCCCCATACCCCCTCACTCCGCTATCCTTAAGAGCTCTATCCAGCTCTCTCTTGAAAGCATCCAACGAACTGGCCTCCACTGCCTTCTGAGGCAGAGAATTCCACACCTTCACCACCCTCTGACTGAAAAAGTTCTTCCTCATCTCCGTTCTAAATGGCCTACCCCTTATTCTTAAACTGTGGCCCCTTGTTCTGGACTCCCCCGACATTGGGAACATGTTATCTGCCTCTAATGTGTCCAATCCCCTAATTATCTTATATGTTTCAATAAGATCCCCCCTCATCCTTCTAAATTCCAGTGTATACAAGTCCAATCGCTCCAGCCTTTCAACATACGACAGTCCCGCCATTCCGGGAATTAACCTAGTGAACCTACGCTGCACGCCCTCCATAGCAAGAATATCCTTCCTCAAATTTGGAGACCAAAACTGCACACAGTACTCCAGGTACGGAGCTGGAGCAACTCCGGAGCTGCTGCCTGACCCCGCTGAGTTACTCCAGCACTTTGCGTTTACCTTTGGTACCGCTGAGGCGGCCATTAAGTGAGATCCTCCGACAGAGAATTCTTTAAGAGGCTTCCTGTGCTCGTTCGAGCACTTTGGGGAAGCATGTGAGCAATCCCTCTTGGGTCGGGGAGCATTGTGAATTCCACCCTTGAGAGACGAGCAGAATTTAAAGTGACATCTAAGCACGGGGCTCAGTGGAGCCATCTCTCACTTCCACGAGCCTGCCAAATGAAAGTGGCTTCTGGACCCAGCAACTCCAAGCTAATTCAAGAACCTTCCACCAGCTTTCCACAGCAATCGATGCCGTTTGGAAGCAGTAACATATGCCAGCAAGGTGCTCCACAGCGCCGGTTCGATCCTGACCTCGGCTGCTGGCTGTGTGGAGTTTGCACGTTCTCCCTGTGAAATCTGAAGAAGGGTCTCGATCCGAAATGTCACGTATTCCTTTTCTCCAGAGATGCTGTCTGCCCCGCTGAGTTACTCCAGCTTTTTGTGTCTATTTCCCTGTGTACGCATGGGTTTCCTCTGAGTACTCTGGTATCCTCCACATCTTAAAGATGTAATGGTTTGTGGTTTAGCTTAGTTTAATTTAGTTTAGTTTAGTTTAGTTTAGCTTTATTTATTATCATCATGTGTACCGAGGTACAGTGAAAATCTTTTGCGTGCTATCCAGTCAAAGTAAAGACTCTAGATGATTACAATCAAGCCGTCCACAGTGTACAGATAAAGGATAAAGGGTACGACATTTAGAACAAGGTAAAGTCCCATAAAGTGCATAATAAAGTAAGTTAATTGGTCACTGCAAATTACAGTGTGTGGGGAGTGGATGCAAATGTGGGATGAGTTAGAACTAGTATATTGGAGGTCAGTGTGGACTCGGTGGGCCGAAGGGCCTGTTTCCATGCTGTATCTCTAAGTTGGGCACCATATCTGAGGATGGATGTGCTGGCTCTGGAGAGGGTGCCGAAGAGGTTTACAAGAATGATCCCAGGAATGAGCGGGTTAACATATGATGAGCGTTTGTCGGCACTGGGCCTGTACTCGCTGGAGTTTAGAAGCATGAGGGGGGACATCATTGAAACCGACCGAATAATGAAAGCCTTGGATAGAGTGGATGTGGAGAGGATGTTTCCACTAGTGGGAGAGTCTAGGACTAGAGGTCACAGCCTCAGAATTAAAGGACGTTCCTTTAGGAAGGAGATGAGGAGGAATTTCTTTAGTCAGAGGGTGGTGAATCTGTGGAATTCTTTGCCACAGAAGGCGGTGGAGGCCGACAATTAATATTTTTAAGGCAGAGATAGATAGATTCTTGATTAGTACGGGTGTCAGGAGTTATGGGAAGATGCCAGGAGAATGGGGTTGGGAGGGAGAGATAAATCAGCCGTGATTGAATGGTGGAGTAGACTTGATGGGCTGAATGGCCTAATTCTGCTCCTATCACTTATGACCTTATGACCTTTAAGCTACACATAGGCCTGACAGAAAGCCCCAGTCCAAAGTTCCCACTGGGATGATTTCACTGGCCAGTGGTTGCTAAGACAATTTTCGCCGGGTTTCATTGATTCTACATCGCACAATAGCAACACAGGAGGAGGCCATTTGACCCATCAGGCCCATGCTAGCACACAGAGTAGCATCTCCATCGGTCCCACTGCCTCTCTTCTTAGCTCCCTGTACCTGGCAACCTATTCTCTCTCACATAAGCCCACCACCAACCTCCCTTTGTTTGAAGAAAGGTCCCTACCCGAAACGTCACCTATCCATGTTCTCCAGAGATGCTGCCCGACTCGCTGAGTTGCTCCAGCATTTTGTATCTTTGTACCAATTTATTTTGTATCAGCGTTATGTAAATCAGCATCCACGGGTACCTTGTTTCTATATTCTCCCCTTGATTCTGTTTGCTATTAATTAAGACTAGGGGAAATTTACAGCGGCCAATTGACTTACCAACCCACACGCCTCTGGAACGCGGGAGTAAACCGGAGCATCCGGTTGGGGGGGGGGGGGGGGGTGAGGATCCACGTGGTCACAGGTAGAACGTGCAAACTCCGCACGGAGAGCACTGTGGTTAGTTTCGAACAAAGGTACTAGAGGAGCAAGATAGACCACTCGACCCTAAAACCCGCAGTACGTCGCGCCGCCATTTTAGTAGGCAGAAACTTACAGAAACATTTAAAAAGAAAAATAACAAAAATCTGTGCATTGATAGATGAGATATATTCTGCATTTTTATGGTATCATCACACATACTGTTCCCCCACAACACTGATTACACTGCGAGAGGCATAGCGAACGGCGGGTTTTGCCTACTAAAATGGCTCCTTTGCGTACTACACTTCAGTATAGGCGATTTCGGCGGAGTGGTCTATCTTGCTCTGATCTATTATCTTTGGCATCGAACCTGGGCTTGTTGATGCTGTGAGGTAGCAGCACTACCTGCTGTGCCACTGCGTTAAAGATGGACACAAAATGCTGGAGTAACTGAGCGGGTCAAGCAGTGTCCCTGGATAGGAATGGGTGACGTTTTGGGTCAGGCTGCCAATTTTAGATCTGCTGGTACTGACAATAAAAGGTTTCATGAGGTTCAATTTCTCCGCGGACAGCTTCTATCTACCACCAGCACAACTAGATTTTACTAATCCAATTTCCCCTGAAACCATCCTCTTTGAAAGGACTGTCGCACGTGACCTACTACATCATGTGTGGTCTGACTGCTGTCCCCATGGTAACGGGGTCAGGCTTTGACAACTGCACGAACGTGTAGCAAGGCCACAAGAATGACCTTGCTGAGACTAACAATGTCAGTTCCCTTAATGTCGCACATGGCATCCTAACAATGCTGTTTTCCGACCCGTGCAATCGAAATTAGAGTCATAGAGTTGTACAGCGTGGAAACAGGCTCTTCGGCCCAACTTGCCCATTCCACCTATCCACCCTAGTCCCACCTGGCCAATGCAGAGGAGAGGGCCAGGCAGCATCTCCGGAGAACGTGGATAGGCGACGTCTCGGGTCGGGACCCTGCTGGTCTTCCAGTTTGTGCGTGCCCTCACTCTGACAATGAAGGAGATTGAGGACAGAAGAGTCCGTATGGGAATGGGAAGGGGGGAATTTAAGTGGCTCAGAAGGAAACATCGAATCACAGAAACATAGAAAATAGGTGCAGGAGTAGGCCATTCGGCCCCGTCGAGCCAGCACCGCCAACAAACCAACTGATCATCCAAGATCAGTACACCCTTCCTGCCTTCTCCCCATATCCCTTGATTCCGTTAGCCCTAAGAGCTATATCGAAATGCCTCTTGAAAACATCCAGTGAGTTGGCCTCCACTGCCTTCTGTGACAGAGAATTCCAGAGAAGGAATGAGGACCACAGTCTAAGATCCTTCTGCTGCTGGACATTGAGGGGCAGAGTCCGATGGGTCATTCCTTAAACAAGGGAGGGGGATATCACCCCAAGGGACGATCTGTTTAGCAAGGGTGTTGTGTGTGAAGTCAGATGCCGACACTACTGGGTATAACACTAGTAATATGGAATGCACGGACGCAGAAAATGTACTAAGAACTTTGCATGGATTTTTTTATTCACAAAATGCTGGAGTAACTCAGCAGGTCAGGCAGCATCTCGGGAGAGAAGGAATGGGTGACGTTTCGGGTCGAGACCCTTCTTCAGACTGATGGATTTTGTTCTGCATATATTTTTTTATTCTGATAAAGTTTATTTTTGAATGATCAAAAAATAGAATGTGAGAATAGAATTATAGAGAGTGACACTGAATGTATAGACACTGCAAATGTAAAGACGATCCCTCCCCCTTTCCAGTTCTCCGACCAGTCTTACTATCTCTGTCTACATTTTATCTCTGTTTGCTTTGCTGTTACCTTCTCCCAACTAACAATGATCTATTCTACATTTTCCTTGATCGACATTCCCTTTTGTCCTATTTTCACACCTGCCACTTCATAGAAACATAGAAACATAGAAAATAGGTGCAGGAGTAGGCCATTCGGCCCTTCGAGCCTCCACCGCCATTCAATATGATCATGGCTGATCATCCAACTCAGTATCCCGTACCTGCCTTCTCTCCATACCCCCTGATCCCTTTAGCCACATCTAACTCCCTCTTAAATATAGCCAATGAACTGGCCTCAACTACCTTCTGTGGCAGAGAATTCCACAGATTCACCACTCTCTGTGTGAAAAAAAACTTTCTCATCTCGGTCCTAAAAGACTTCCCCCTTATCCTTAAACTGTGACCCCTTGTTTTGGACTTCCCCAACATCGGGAACAATCTTCCTGCATCTAGCCTGTCCAACCCTTTAAGAATTTTGCAAGTTTCTATAAGATCCCCCCTCAATCTTCTAAATTCCAGCGAGTACAAGCCGAGTACAGCGAGTCCTTATCTATGTATTTCCCTCACCCCTGGCATCAGTCTGAAGAAGGGTATCGACCCGAAATGTCACCCATTCCTTCTCTCCGGTGATTGTGTGTGTTATTGCTTATTTTTATTGCACTTATTGTTGGACTGTGGACATTTTTTGGATGACAATAAAGGCTATTCTGATTCTGATTCTGATTCTGATGCTGCCTGTCCCGCTGAGTTACTCCAGCATTTTGTGTCTACCTTCGATTTAAACCAGCCTCTGCGGTTCTTTCCCACACTGTTTTGTTGTGTATAGTTTTTAGTTACGAATGTAGTAATTTTTCAAATTAAAAATATATTCCTGTGTGCCTGTTGTTGATAAGAACTGCTCGCCTTTTGTTTTAAGATGAGTTGTTTCCTTTAACACACATGGTGTCAGTGTCTGGTTAATCCGAAATGTTACTGTAAAAGCACCGATTCCACACATGGCTCTGCAGTCAGCATTGAAGATTAATGTAGCACTCTGCGTCTGCACTTTATGTCTGTACGGTCTTTCAGAACTGTGTCCTAAAACTGACAGACCAGCTCAACCTTATATAGTTCTAGCTAGCTCATTGTACTTTGTAATTGTCATCCGTCGAGCCTTGCAGTTGGAGAGTGGGGCAAAGGCAGAGGCTGGATCTAATGTTCCACCAAGCCCTGGGAAAATGGGCTGAATGGCCACCTACAGTGGAGGATACATTTTTTGTTTCGTTTAGTTATTAAACCTTTTTCTCCCTCACCTTAAACCTATGTCCTCTAGTTCTCGATCCCCCTATTCTGGGCAAGAGACTATGTGTTTACCTGAACTGTTCCTGTCATGATTTTTGTATACTGTAAGTACACCCCTCATCCTCCTGTGCTTCAAGGTATAGAGTCCTCGGCAGCTCAACCTCTCCTTGTAAATCTGTGGAATTCTCTGCCTCAGAAGGCAGTGGAGGCCAATTCTCTGGATGCTTTCAAGAGAGAGTTAGATAGAGCTCTCAATGATAGAGGAGTCAGGGGGTATGGGGAGAAGGCAGGAACGGGGTACTGATTGTGGACGATCACCCATGATCACATTGAGTGGCGGTGCTGGCTCGAAGGGCCGAATGGCCTCCTCCTGCACCTAGTGCCTATTGTCCTCAGGGCCCTCAAGTCCTGGCAACACCCTCGTAAATGGCTAGATGCAGGAAAAATGTTCCTGGTGTTGGGGGAGTCCAGAACCAGGGGGGGGGGGGGCACAGTTTAAGAATAAGGGGTTGGCAATTTAGGACTGAGATGAGGAAAAACCTTTTCACCCAGAGAGTTGTGAATCTGTGGAATTCCCTGCCACAGAAGGCAGTGGAGGCTAATTCACTGGAGCACTGATTTTGGATGATCAGCCATGATCATATTAAATGGCGGTGCTGGCTCGAGGGGCTGAATGGCCTACTCCTGCACCTATTTTCTATGTTTCTATGCTGTCTGAGCAGTCACCTATTTTAACGGTCTGTGTTGCTAACGGTCACTAATTCAAAGCCCACTTGGGTTCTGGTTTGTTCCCGGTCTCTGCTGTTTGATCAACAAGCAGGGCAGGACTGCAGCAAAACCTGCCTCGCTATGCATAGGGAATGCACCAATACCGCCGGAAACGTGCCCTGCATTCGCTAGTCCCGATGCTTGCACTGACTTAATTATCTGACAAAGTACTGCCAAGTGACCGGCCCTTAATTCACACTGTTCAGGAATGGCATTTCATCCGCACTGGGTTGATCGGACTCCTGGCACCGTGTCAACAATGCCATTTAATCCTCCGGGCAGAGATGCATCAGCAGTCATTAGCCACAACTCCCGGCTCCTCATTACTGCTCAAATGTCAGATCTCCTGCTGAATAAGGGCTCGGTTTTCAGCAGGAACGAGCATTGGGAAAGGTTTAGATTGCTCGACTTCTGCCTTGAGCCAAACCATGGAGTCAGCACGAACGTGAAGCCTCTTGCTGTTATCTTTTATGCATTTGATCGGACGCTGGGTGCGGGGGAGGGGTGATCTGGAGCTGAGGAACAGGATTAGACTTTAGACTTTAGAGATGCAGCGCAGAAACAGGCCCTTCGGCCCACCGAGCCCACCTACGATCCAATTTACCACTAGACAATTTACAATTTTGCCGAAGCCAATTAACCTACATATTTGTACGTCTTTGGAGTGTGGGAAGAAACCAGCGCACCCGGGGAAAACCCACTTGGTCACAGGGAGAACGAACAAAACTCCGGACAGACAGCACCCATAGTCAAGATCGAAACAGAGTCTCTGGCGCTGTAACATCTGCACCTCCTCCAACCTCATCTATTGCATCCGCTGCTCTAGATGTCAACTTATTTACATCGGCGAAACCAAGCGCAGGCTCGGCGATCGCTTCGCTGAACACCTGCGCTCGGTCCGCATTAACCAAACTGGTCTCCTGGTGGCCGAGCACTTCAACTCCCCCTCCCATTCCCGGTGTGACCTTTCTGTCATGGGCCTCCTCCAGTGCCATAGTGAGGCCCACCGCAAATTGGAGGAACAGCACCTCATATTTCGCCTGGGCAGTTTGCAGCCCAGTGGTATGAACATCGACTTCTCCAACTTTAGATAGTTCCTCTGTCCCTCTCTTCCGCTCCCCCTTCCCAGATCTCCCTCTATCTCCCTGTCTCCACCTATATCCTTCCTATGTCCTGCCCCCCTGACATCAGTCTGAAGAAGGGTCTCGACCCGAAACGTCACCCATTCCTTCTCTCCCGAGATGCTGCCCGACCTGCTGAGTTACTCCAGCACTTTGTGAATAAATCTCTGGCGCTGTAAGGCAGCAACTCTACCGCTGCGCCACCATGCCACACATACAGCATGGAAACAGGCCCTTCGGCCCACCGAGTCCACACTGACCATCAATCACCTGATCCATGCTATCCCACTTTCTCATCCACTACTCTACACACGAGGAACAAATTGCAGAGGGCCAATTGACCGACAAACCCGCACGTCTTTGGGATGTTGGAGGAAACCGGAGCACCCGTGAATGTCTACGGGGTGATGCGGAGAACGTGCAAACTCTGCACAGACAGTACCCGAGGTCGGGATCGAAAACGGGTACCTGGTGCTGTGAGGCAGGGGTTCCACCAGCCACCACTGAACTGCCCACTGAAGGAGAACAGTGTTTGTTCCTATAACCCCAGATATACTGGGGTTAGGAGGGAGAAATCGATCAGCCATGATTGAATGGTGGAGTAGGCTTGATGGGACTAATTCTGCTCCTATCACTTACGATCTTATGAGACTCTTGACCATTGAATTAATAATTGATTTAACAAGTTGCTGGGGAGTGGGACACAATGGACTGTTTTCAAAGGACCAGTGGGCTAAAAGGCCTCCCATCATGTTTTGAATGGGATAATGCCCTCGCATGGTATTAACTCGTGCCTGCACCAGCCACCAAGGTACCAGATGCACCGTGCCATGTGAAAGCCGCTGCACAAATGCATGGTGCAGTACCACCTATGTGTGCCTGCAAATGGCCACAGGTCAGTCAGTGATCCTTACACCCCTCTGTCTGGTTGGGGGTGGGGGGGGGGGAGAGGACTGCTGAGTGGTTTGACCATGTTGCTGGGTCTTGACCCGAAACGTCACGCTTTCCTTTTCTCCAGGGATGCTGTCCAACCCCCCTGAGTTACTCCAGCTTTTTGCGTCTATCTTCTGACTGTTGAAGGCGGCTAATGGCAGCTGCCAGCCATTGCCCAGCTTGGCACAAGCCAAACGCTTCCCATAAAGGGCGGCACGGTGGTGCAACGGTAGAGTTGCTGCCTCACAGTGCGTGCAGCGCCGGAGAACCGGGTTCGATCCCGACCACGGGTGCTGTCTGTACGGAGTTTGCACGTTCTCCCCGTGACCTGCTTGAGTTTTCTCCGAGATCTTCGGTTTCCACCCACACACCAAAGGTCGACGTGAGGGTTTGTAAGTTAATTGGCTCGGTATAAATGTAAACAAAAATGTCCCTAGTGTGTGTGGGATAGTGTTAATGTTCAGGAATCACCGGTCAGCACGGACTCGGTGGGCCGAAGGGCCTGTTTCCGTGCTGTATCTCTAAACTAAATTAAATGCAAAATACCAATGGGCATGAGGTTATAAGTCCCGGAACCAACCCTCAAAACGTTGATGAGATCCCTTGGTGCCACAACACATAACGGCACCTATCCTTTTTCTCCAGAGATGCTGCCTGACCCACTAATTAAACATCAGCATCTAGTGTCTACCCCTTTAAGTCACATTCGGGTTGATTTTCCCCCTCCCCCATCACGTAAGAGCAGTGGCTGGTATCTTCAACAACTAATTTTGTGTTAGATTTAATTGAAATGGACTTTATTGATGGGCAGGCTATAAAACGGATTCAAATGGCAGTTTCTATTGCGCGTTATTGATTAGTGGCTGAGTTTTGGTTGTCTTAGAGACTAATAATTGCTGAGTTGCAACCATTTTACTTGCTCGCTGGTCATTTGACTTGCTCGCTATCTCAAGGCACGAAACCCCTGGTACCACTTTCCTGATCCTGGGACTGCAACACTGTACTGAAGAAGGGTCTCGACCCGAAACGCCACCCATTCCTTCTCTCCAGAGATGCTGCCTGTCCCGCTGAGTCACACCAGCTTTTTGTGTCTTCCTTCGGTGTAAATCAGCATCTGCACCTTTCTCTCTCGTTCTCTCTCCACTTTCTGTTCTTCCTCCTGCTTTCCTTTTCTCCTTTCTCTCTCTCATTTGATCACTTTCTCCATTTCCCTCTCTTGCCCCTTAAATGCACGCATATCATCTCTTACCAATGGGCATGAGGTTATAAGTCTCTGTTGCCTCTTATCTCATTCTAATTCCCTCTCCGACCCTCTCTTTCCTTATATCCTTTCTCTTACTCTCGCTCTGTCCTATCTGTTCTCATGCCTCAGATGCTAAAGTAAGAAAATAACTGCAGATGCTGGTACAAGTCGAAGGTATTTATTCACAAAGTGCTGGAGTAACTCAGCAGGTCAGGCAGCATCTCGGGAGATCTCCTGAGATGCTGCCTGACCTGCTGAGTTACTCCAGCACTTTGTGAATTACTACCACAGATGCTAAAGTAGTCTGTTTCCCCCTCTCTCTCTCTGTAACTCTCTCCATTTCTCTCACCCCCTTTCACCCTCTCCCTCATTTTCTGCCTCTCTCTCTCTCTCTCTTCTCTCTCTCTCTCTCTCTCTCTCTCTCACTCTCTCTGTGCCTCTGGCTGCCTCTCTCCCGCTTTCTGTCACTGTATCTCTCTCTCTCTCTCTCTCTCTCTCTGTGCCTCTGTCTGCTGCTCTCTCTCTCTCTCTCTCTCTCTCTCTGTCTGTCTCTCCCTCTCTCTGTGCCTCTGTCTGTCTCTCTCTCCCCCTTTCTGTTGCTGTATCTCTCTCTCTTTCTCTGTCTCTCCCTCTCTCTGTGCCTCTGCCTGTCTCTCTCTCCCCCTTTCTCTCTCTCTCTCTCTCTCTCTCTCTCTCTTTTCCGTTTCCCCCTCCCTACCCCCGCCCCTCTCATGCCGTCTCTCTGTGCACCTCTCTCACTCTGAGTGGCCTTATCTGCTGCTGTACGCTGCCTGCCATGTTGAGCTGAAGAGGCCTCTCTCCAGACTGCAGCGCGTCACTTCGCACAGTGTGCCCGTGAAGCCTCGCTTACATCTGCCCAACTCCAAAGGGGATTCGCAAGCAGACAAAAAAAAACATTCATTCTTTGCAAAGCGCTCAATTGGAAATTGGCCACGAATTTACACGGTGCAACGGCAAGTGAAGGATGAGTCAGGACTCCTCAGCAATGAAGTGAGAGAGAGAGCTGAAAGCAAAGAGTTGCCTGTTTCCCCCCCCACACTTACTGTGCAACATAATAGGTGGTGCAGCGGTAGAGTTGCTGCCTTGCAGCGCCAGAGACCTGGGTTCCACCCTGACTACGGGTGCTGTCTGTGTGGAGATTGCACCTTCTCCTCGTGGACAGCGTGGGTTTTCTCCGGGCGCTCCGGTTTCCTCCCACACTCCAAAGACGTGCGGGTTTTTGTAGGTTAATTGGCTTTGGTAAAATTGTGGTGTGCAGGGTAGGGGGGTGCCAGTGAGGGGGGTGATCGCTGGTCGGCACGGATTCTGTGGGCCGCACGGCCTGTTTCCGCGCTGCACCTCTAAAATCTAAAGTCTAAAGAATAGTTCGAGTTACCGGTAGGTCATTGCCGCCCAATCATCTGCAAGCTGTGGGCTAGTATTCACCCATGTGAGCTAACTCGATGAGGGGCAGACTCGATAATCAAATTAAAAATTTAGATTTAGAGATACAGTCCCTTCGGCCCACCGGGTCCGTGCCGCCCCGCACATCCCCCGCACATTAACACTATCCTACACACACTAGGGACAATTTTTTTAAACATTTGCCCAGCCAATTAACCCACATACCTGTACGTCTTTGGAGTGTGAGAGGAAACCGAAGATCTCGGAGCAAACCCACGCAGGTCACGGGGAGAACGTACAAACTCCGTACAGACGGCGCCCGTAGTCAGGATCGAACCTGAGTCTCCGGCGCTGCATTCGCTGTAAGGCAGCAACTCTACCGCTGCGCCACCGTGCCGCTGTGCACCGGCAAGCTTTAAGGCAGAGCGTGTAAGGTCACTGTCAGGTGCTTCTGAGTGTGGGAGCAGGTAGTATTTCTGACCCCAGGGATTTCCCACACCCCCATCCCCTCACTCCAAGATGTCCCACATCGTTCCCTCTGCTCCACAATGTCCCACAACACCTCCCCTCACTCCAAGGCACTTCGCAGCATTTTCCTTGCGCCAGGAATGTGTAGGAAGGAACTGCAGGTGCTGGTTTCCACCAAAGGTAGACACAAAATGCTGGAGTAACTCAGCGGGACAGGCAGCATCTCTGGTTTTCTGGTTCTGGTTGAGTACTGCACAAACACCTCATAAGTGGTTATCTCGCGCAGGTTGGAGTGAGTAGAGTAGGGATTAAATTTTGAAGTGGGCCTTTTTGACCAAGTTGTAATCTTGTTGCTCAATCCCCTTTTTAAATGACTGAACATCGGGAGCTGTGTTGGGTGGTAGCATATTCCATTCTCTTATCCTCCGAGGGTAAAGGGACTATTGGTAGCAAGGTTTATTGAAATTCAGCGAGTTGATGGTGTAGGGACCGGTATTTTCTCTTATTTCATAGCAGTTGGTGCTCTGGGATGACGGGAGATTTGATGGCGTGATTTTGTGAATCTCTTTGTAAATTGCAATAAGTCTTAGCCTGATTCTGCGGAGCTCCAGGGTATCCCATCCGAGAGAAGTCAGCATATCATTCACGCTTGATTTGCGCCTGTGGTCATTACATGCAAAGCGAGCTGCTTGGCCTTGTACTTTCTGCAGGGCGATCTTGTCGTTGTTGTTCAAAGGATCCCACACAGCTCCACAAATACCAATTTGGGCCTGACCAGGGACTTGTAGGCGTTCTCTTTGACGGATGTGCTACATGCGTGGAAATTTCTTTTAAGAAGGCCGAGCGTTCTATTTGCTTTGTTAGGCACTTGACCAATATGCGTTGCCCAACGTAAATCATTGCTTAATTCGACTCCTAGATATGGGTGATGGTCGACAGCAAGTAATGAATGGCTACCCATGTTGTATTCCAATAAAAGTGGTTTAGTCTTGTGTGAGGCATGCATGGCATGACACTTGGTTGTATTGAATGACACCTGCCAGGATTTCCCCCACTCACAGAGAGCATCCGGATCCTTCTGTAAGGCCAAGCTGTCTTCTGGTGTTTTAATCTCTCTATAGATTATGGCATCATCTGCCAAGAGTGGAACTCTGGACAAAACTGCATTTGGAATGTCATTGATATACAGTAGGAAGAGCAATGGGCCCAGGACAGGCACACCTGATGTCACAGGAGTTTCAAAGGACGTCTGTCCCTCCAAGAGAACTCGCTGGTGTCTCCTTGTCAAAAAGATCTCAATCCATTTTTGGAGGTTGCCGTCTATTCTTCAGGTTTCTGGACACTCACATTTCGGAGGACCTAACATGGTCCAATAACACTGCTGCGCTGGTCAAGAAGGCACAGCAACGACTGTTCTACCTAAGAACACTGAAAAAGTCTGGTCTACCCCAACAGCTGCTGACGACCTTCTACCGCTGCACCATAGAGAGCATCCTAACACATGGCATCCCTGTGTGGTATCTCAGCTGCATGGAGGCAGAGAGGAAAGCTCTTCAGCGGGTAGTCCATAGAGCTCAGAGGACCATCGGAACACAGCTACCAGCCTTGGAGGGCATCTACAACACACGATGCCTCAGAAAAGCCGCCAGCATCCACAAAGACTCCTCACACCCCTGCGACAGTCTGTTCGAACTTCTACCATCGGGCAGACGATACAAGGCCTTCTACGCCCGCACCTCCAGACTCAGGAACAGCTTCATCCCCAGGGCCATAGCTGCCATGAACCGGTCCTGCTGAGTGAACAGTGAACCGGCACAGATCTACTTGCACTTTATTCTGTTTTAAAACTGCTCTAATTTGTTTCATTGGGTTGTTTTAATTAATACTGACTAGCTAATTCATTTATTGCATCGTATGGGAGGCGCATTCCCAATCTCGTTGTACCCCTGTACAATGACAATAAAGATATATTGTATTGTATTGTATTGTATTGTATTCCTACATGGTTGAGCTTGTACAGGAGCCACTTGTGGGGAACCTTATCAAAAGCCTTACTGAAGTCTAATATAATCAGGTCAGTCTGACCCTTGTTATCGAGTGAGCTGGCTAGGTCATCCATAAGTCCCACCAGTTGGGTTTCTGGAGAGAAGGAATGGGTGACGTTTCAGGTGGAGACCCTTCTACAGACGGAAGGATTTCCTTGACAAGTTAAACTAATCTCCTCTGCCTCCACATTGTCCACATCCTTCCATTCCCAACATATCCTTGTTCATATCTCAAAATAATACCCATGTGCCTAATGCTTTCATAACAAAGTTAAAACCACACCAGCCCCCATACTGACCGCTCCTTCCAACAACGCTGTTAAGACCGGATAACAATCTGGAAATTCCAGTATGTTTGTTGTCAGAGTCATGGAAAAACACAGCAGGAAAACAGACCCTTCGGCACATCGAGACCTCCACCCAAGTCGTTTAACCAGTTTCGCCGTTCCCCGCATTGTTTCAATAGACAATAGACAATAGGTGCAGGAGGAGGCCATTCGGCCCTTCGAGCCAGCACCGCCATTCAATGTGATCATGGCTGATCATTCTCAATCAGTACCCCGTTCCTGCCTTCTCCCCATACCCCCTGACTCCGCTATCCTTAAGAGCTCTATCCAGCTCTCTCTTGAATGCATTCAGAGAATTGGCCTCCACTGCCTTCTGAGATTTCTGAGGTTTCCCTCTTGGGATCCCACCTCCCCTCGCCAGCAATGGACCTCCCACGGGCCACCCTACCCGAGGCCACCTGTTGTGTCGGATGGAACCGCAGATGCTGGTTTACACCAAAGATAGACACAAACTGCTGGAGTAACTCGGCGGGTCAGGGAGCATCGCTGGAGAGAAGGAATGGGTGAAGTTTCGGGTGGAGACCCTTACTTCAGACTCTGGAGAAGACGTCTGAAGAAGGGTCTCGACCCGAAACGTCACCTATCCTTTTTCTCCAGAGATGCTGCCTGTCCTGCTGAGTAACCCTTGCATTTTGTACCTTCCTGAGGTCATCTGTTGCCGGCCCTGATTTGTCCTGGTCTTTCCTCACCTCTTGTCCCACCCCCCCCAAAATTACTTTCAGTCTGAAGAAGGGTCCCGACCTGAAAGGCCACCCATCCTTCCCAGCGATGCTGCCTGACCCGCTGAGTTACTCCAACACTTTGAGTCTATCTTTGGTGTAAAGCGGCATCTGCAGTTCCTTGTTTCTACCTTTGTAGACCCGTTGTGTCTCCGGCATCTTTCCTGTACCAATGGTGACCTTGCTCGCGTTCAGAACAAAAAGTTCCTGTCTCTTTCAGTGGAGCTCGATCAAATAAAACCTCGCGGCCTGTCCTTCTGAGTCATAAAGTCCAGCGACAATCCACAAAGAAATGTTTATCACACAGACGACCACGTCGACATCTTGGTGGAGATCGCCGGCTGCAATCTCTATCCGGGGAAAGGATTGATTAGAGCCATATATCGTCCCGTGAAGGGCGACCTCAGTCAGCTGCTCTCTCTAGGCTTGACAACTATATGTGCAATATGTTTCTAATTTAAAGTCTATTACTCTTGTACTTTGAGACGGTGAATTTAATCGTAGACCCGGTCTGGGAATTTATAACAATGGTTAGCTGGGGGTGGTCAGAGACATTGCAATGTCTAAACAGAAAAGGCCAAAGAGCTTTAAAATCCATTCTCGTTGAGTGTCCTGGGCAATGTGCTCACATTCTGTCCTTGCTGAAGGAATTCATTGTGATTTAGGAGACTGGATAAACTCCATTACTTTGTGTATCTGTTGGAAGTGTTCCAATCACAATGTTATGTGCCCCCTCTCCTCCCCTTCTCCCCCTCTCTCTCCCTCCCTCCTCCTCCTCCTTCCCTCTCTCTATCTCTCCCTCCCTCTACCTCTCCCTCTCTCTTCCCTCTCCCCCTTCTCCTCTCTCTCCCTCCCTCTACCTCCCCCTCCCTCTTCCCTCTCCCTCTTCCCCTCCCTCCCTCCTCCTCCTCCTTCCCTCTCTCTATCTCTCCCTCCCTCTACCTCCCCCTCCCTCTTCCCTCTCCCCCTTCCCCTCTCTCCCCCCCTCCCTCTCTCCTTCCCCCCTCTCTTCCCCACCCTCTCTCTTTCTCCCCCACCCTCCTTCCCTCCCCGCTCCTCTCTCTCTCTCTCTCTCTCTCTCTCTCTCTCTCTCTCTCTCTCTCTCTCTCTCACACACTCACCCTCTCCCCCCTCTTGACAAAACACCATCATCCCTCCCTATTTCGTCGTGATTAAGGGAGTGTCTCTAAATTGTATTCCATAAGTGAAGAAAGAAGTCTAGAAACACCTAAATTATTCCTCAAACTAAGAGGCATTGTGAGACATCGTTTAAATGATAAAAGCCCCCCCCCCCCCCCCCCCTCCCTTTAATTGCCAAGCATTTCCTTTAGTTTAGTTTAGAGATACAGCGCGGAAACAGACCTTTCGGCCACTGAGTCCACACACTAAAACTATCCTACACACACTTGGGACAATTTACACTTATACCAAGCCAATGAACCTGTACGTCTTTGGATTGTGGGAGGAAAGCGAAGATCTCAGAGAAAACCCACGCAGGTCAAAACGTGCAAACTCCGTACAGACAGCGCCCGTAGTCGGGATCGAACCCTGGTCTCTGGCGCCGTGAAGCAGCAACTCTAGCGCTACGCCACCGCCCGCCCGCCTCATTTATAAAGAAGGGGTCAAGCCTCAGATTTCATTTACATGTCTCCCCTCTTCTCTTGCACCCTCTCACACCTTTCTTCTTGTATCCTACGCCCGCCAGCCCTCGAATCCCCTGTCTCTTTCCATTCTATCATCAAATTCCACCTCTTCAATCAATTCTCCCTCTCCTGAGGCGACGTGGTAAGGGGAAGTACAGTAAAGATGCATTGGCACTGGGAAGGTGAGGAACAGTGAGCCATACCTTTCAGGGATGGAGTTAGGGAGTCTTGGAATGAATGACTTCAGACAAACGTAGCTTTAGAGGTTACGTCCAATAGGTAGATATTTGATAGTGAGTTGGTGAACGATTACTGAGGGTAGGAATGGGTTGGAAATGTAGAGTTGAGCATAAAATCAGATCTACTTTGAGATCCTATTAAAAACAGGCCAGGCTTGATGGGCCGAACGGCCTTCTCCTGCTTTGTATGTGGGCGGAACATTTGTATGGTTTCCTTGCCCACAGTTGGAGACCGCCCTGCAGAGTATCCTCAGTGCTTTGTTTTCTTTTATTCGTTTCTCCTGTGGTTGCTGAACTGAAGGGATTGAGAATGGACGATCTTCCGTTGCACATTTCACATTCGCTTTCATCAGGATCATTCTCGAGCAGCAGGCTTTCTCATCCAATGCCATTTCCTCTCGCTGCACCCCGAAGAATTCCTCACTACTCTCTCCACACTGCATCACCATTGTTCCATTTCCCAATGAGTGGCTCTTCCTGCCCCCTGGCCTCCTGGCGTACTGAATGAAGTCCAGTGGACCAGTTTCCATCCCAACCATTTCCAATGGCTTTCCATTCCAACGGCTCAGTTTAGTTTATTGTTGCGTGTACCGAGGTACAGTGAAGGGCTTTTGTTGCATGCTAACCAGCGGACAGAAAGAATACATGACTACAATCGATCCATTTACAGCGTCGGGATACATGATACGGGAATAACGTTTAGTGCAAGGCAAAGCCAGCAAAGTCCAATCAAGGATAGTCCAACCAATGGGGTGGATAATAGTTCAGGACTGCTCTCTGGTTGTGGTGGGATGATTCAGTTGCCTGATAACAGCTGGGACGAAGCTGCCCCCGAATCTGGAGGTGTGCGTTCTCACACTTCGATTACTGTTGCCTGATGGGAGAGTGGACAAGAGGGTGCGACTCGTACTTGATTATGCTGCTGGCCTTGCCGAGGAAGCGTGAGTTGTAAATGGAGTCAACAGAAGGAAGGTAGACACACAATGCTGGAGTAACTCAGCGGGTCATGCAGCATCTTGGGGGAGAAGGAATGCTTTTAAGGCAGAGACAGACAAATTTTTGATGAGAACGGGTGTCAAGGGTTATGGGGAGAAGGCGGGAAAATGGGATTAGGAGGTGGAGATCGGCCATGATTGAATGGCGGAGTGGACTCGATGGGCCGAATGGCCTAATTCTACTCCTGTAACCTGTGAACACTGCACCACCACATTCACGGGGCCAGAGCTGCCCTCTCCCACTCCGTGCGCACAATCCCCCCAATGAGTGGGATGCACACCACCCATCCCACAAACCACAAAGGACAACTTAAGCAGGCGGGAGTCTAATGGCTTTCAACACAAAGACTCTACAATGAGCCGTGAATTAACACCATATAGACAATAGACAATAGGTGCAGGAGGAGGCCATTCGGCCCTTCGAGCCAGCACCGCCATTCAATGTGATCATGGCTGATCATTCTCAATCAGTACCCCGTTCCTGCCTTCTCCCCATACCCCCTGACTCCGCTATCCTTAAGAGCTCCATCTAGCTCTCTCTTGAATGCATTCAGAGAATTGGCCTCCACTGCCTTCTGAGGCAGAGAATTCCACAGATTCACAACTCTCTGACTGAAAAAGTTTTTCCTCATCTCAGTTCTAAATGGCCTACCCCTTATTCTTACACTGTGGCCCCTTGTTCTGGACTCCCCCAACATTGGGAACATGTTTCCTGCCTCTAACATGTCCAACCCCTTAATAATCTTATACGTTTCGATACGATCTCCTCTCATCCTTCTAAATTCCAGTGTATACAAGCCTAGTCACTCCAGTCTTTCAAAATATGACAGTCCCGCCATTCCTGGAATTAACCTAGTAAACCTATGCCCTCAATAGCAAGAATATCCTTCCTCAAATACAGTCCTCTGAACCGGAATTGCAGCCATTGAATGCATGCTCATCCTCAATAAATACCCTTGGACAGCACAGTGGTGCAGCAGTCGAGTTGCTGCTCTACAGTGCCAGAGATCCTGGTTCAATCCTGACCACGGGTGCTGCCTGTACGGAGTTTGTCGGTTCTCCCTGTGACCACGTGGGTTTTCACCGAGTGCTCCGGTTTCCTCCCACATGCCAAAGACGTGCAGGTTTGTAAGTTAATTAGCTTCCGTAAATTGCACCTTGTGTGTAGGACGGGACTAGTGTGTGGGTGATTGTTGGTCGGTACGGACTCGGTGGGCTGAATGGGCCGTTCCCACGCTGCATATCTGAACCGAACTAAACGAAGTAATGCTTGCCCTCATTGCTGAACAATCTTAAACCCCTGGTGGGGATGGTAATCCTGTAACGTTAGCCTTGCCTCCTGTTGTCCTTTGTTAATAATGCAGGACAAGTGTTTAAGTTGTAAGGAATTAAGCCCTGTCAATTCACGGAGTAATGTTCCAACTGAGCTCCTGCAAAAACATCTGTCAGTTTGAGCGTGATTTTGCCTTTGAGGCTGATAAGGATCTGTGCACACTATTAGAGGAGTGAACAAGATAGGTGTTGGAAGCCAGTACGCAGATCGGTAAACTGGAGATAGACACAAAATGCTGGAGTAACTCAGCGGGACAGGCAGCATCTCTGGAGAGAAGGAATGGGTGACGTTTTTGGGTCGAGACCCTTCTTAAATTGTTCTGGTCTTCAGAATATCATTTCACTTCCCGATTACCCCACGCACCACTGCCAAAGAAAAGGGTGTTAAGAGAAATAAATTACCCTTTTTGTGAGAAAGACAGACGGGCAAATACTGCCCCTTGGTTACGGATTAATGTTGAATATATCTGACCAATTGTGTTCAAGAGAGAGTTAGAGTTTTCAAGAGAGTGTTAGATTTAGCTCTTAGGGCGAAGGGAATCAAGGGATATGGGGAAAAAGCCGGAACGGGGAACTGATTCTGGATGATCAGCCATGATCATATTGAATGGCGGTACTGGCTCGAAGGGCCGAATGGTCTACTCCTGCACCTATTTTCGATGTTAATATTTGTTGTTCGGCGTTGAGCTGTTTTCATTTATTCTTGTGATGTGATATATCTCTGGGAAGGTCAGAGCATGTTAACACATGCACACACACTCACGCACACTCACAATAGACAATAGACAATAGACAATAGGTGCAGGAGGAGGCCATTCGGCCCTTCGAGCCAGCACCGCCATTCAATGTGATCATGGCTGATCATTCTCAATCAATACCCCGTTCCTGCCTTCTCCCCATACCCTCTGACTCCGCTATCCTTAAGAGCTCTATCTAACTCTCTCTTGAATGCATTCAGAGAATTGGCCTCCACTGCCTTCTGAGGCAGAGAATTCCACAGATTCACAACTCTCTGACTGAAAACGTTTTTCCTCATCTCAGTTCTAAATGCCTACCCCTTATTCTTAAACTGTGGCCCCTTGTTCTGGACTCCCCCAACATTGGGAACATGTTTCCTGCCTCTAACGTGTCCAACCCCTTAATAATCTTATATGTTTCGATAAGATCCTCTCACACACACACACACATTCTCACTCATACACTCACTCATAACACATACACACACTCTATCCCATATCCGCACACACATATGTACACTCACACACATGCACACACACTGTCTCACACACACTTACACACTCACACACATACTCTCTCACACACATGTACACGCGCCCTCACACATTCACATGCTCATACACTCTCACACACATACATACACTCACACACATTTACACACACACTGTCTCACACACACTTGCACACACACACACACACACATACGCTGATGGGCTAGCAGGCAACAAAACGCTTTTCACTGTACCTCGGTTCACGTGACAATAAACTCAACTCAAACACACACATGTATGTCTCACACATACATACATACACACCCCCTCCCACTTTCACACGCACACACACACAAACGTATACACCCATACAAACACACACATATACATTAGGGCGGCACAATGGTACAGCTGGTAGAGCCGCTGCCACACGACGCTGGAGACCCAGGTTCCATCCTGACCTCGGGTGCTGTCTGCGTGGAGTTTGCATGCTCTCCCTGTGACTGTGTCGGTATCCTCCGGGAGCTCCAGTCTCCTTCCACATCCCAAAGACGTGCTGGTTTGCAGGATAATTGGACTTTGCAAATTACCCCTAGTGTGTAGGGGAGTGGATATGAAAGTGGGATTGCCTAGAACTGGCATGAACGAGTGGTCGGTTGTCGGCATGGACTCAGAGGGCCGAAGGGCCTGTTTCCACGCTGGGTCTCCAATATCCCGAGCGAACCTGTGCCCTCCTGAGATCATTGAATCTTTCCTGAGGCTGAGGCTTAAAGCTTTCCACAACTTCGCACTAAGTTACGATTTACAGGATATATGTTTTTCGAAATATATTCTATTCTTCCATTTCTAGACCTCTAAGCTTCTTAGCCACCCCTACGAATTTTTCCTTAATTCTATCGATGGTTCTGACTATTTGGGTTCTGTCTGTACGTGTTGGGTTCGGTCTCCGGTTTCATCTTAAATGAGACCGGGGTTGAATACAGGCTAATGTCAGGCCCACTCATTATGATGGGGACAATTACTCTTGGTAAAGACATCTGCAACCCATTGCCAAAGGTTGCCAATGCCTTTGTAAAGCATCGCAAGGAGGTCCATGAAGGTGCCCACTTACATTCAATTTCCCCCCCAATTGCCTTCCAACCCTCTGAGCCTCAATGTCCCCCCGAATGGAGTCTCACCTACCTCTGGGCAGCGTGTTACGGGAAAGATGTCGTCAAGCTGGAAAGGGTACAGAGAAGATTTACGAGGATGTTGCCAGGACTGGAGGGTCTGAGCTACAGGGAGAGGTTGAGCAGGCTGGGACGCAATTCCTTGGAGCGCAGGAGGATGAGGGGGTGATCTTATAGGGGTGTTTAACATCATGAGAGGGTAGATGCACAGAGTCCCTTGCGCAGAGTAGGTGAATCGAGGACCAGAGGGCATAGGTTTAAGGTGAAGGGGAAAAGATTCAATAGGAATCTGAGGGGTAACTTTTTCACACAAAGGGTGGTGGGTGTATGGTACAAGCTGCCAGAGGAGGTAGTTGAGGCTGGGACTATCCCAACATTTAAGAAACAGTTAGACCGGTACATGGATAGGACAGATTTGGAGGGATATGGACCAAACGCGGGCAGGTGAGACTAGTGTAGCTGGGACATGTGGGCTGGTGTGGGCAAGTTGGGCTGAAGGGCCAGTTTCCACTCTGTATTTCTCTATGACTCTATGACTCTCCTCTGTCCCTTTACATCACCATTGGCGACCATGTCGTCTGCTTGTAACACTGTGATACATTAACTATATTGGTGAAACCAGAGGCCCAGAAGACAGGATTCATGAGATCAAAGGCAATTAAATTCAGTAGTTGTTCTTGAAAACATTCAGTTCAAGGGCAAAGAGAAATGAATAATAAATGCTGGTTTTCCCAGCACTCTGGATCAATGAATAGATATTATTAGACTTGCTACAAAAACATGGATAAATGTGAGGTTATCCACTTTGGCGGCAAGAACAAGAAGGCAGATTATTATCTGAATGGTGTCAGATTAGGAAAAGGGGAAGTGCAACGAGACCTGGGTGTCCTTGTATATCAGTCACTGAAAGGAAGCATGCAGGTACAGCGGGCAGCGAAGAAAGGTAATGGCGTGTTGGCCTTCATAATGAGAGGATTTGAGTATCGGAGCAAAGAGGTCCTTCTGCAGTTGTACAGGGCCCTGGTGAGACTGCACCTGGAGTACTGTGTGAAGTTTTGGTCTCCTAATTTGAGGAAGGACATTCGTGATATTGAGGGAGTGCAGCTTAGGTTCACCAGGTTAATTCCCGGGATGGCGGGACTGCCATGTGATTAAATAATGGAACAACTGGGCTTGTATTCACTGGAATTTAGAAGGATGAGAGGGGATCTTATAGAAACATATAAAATTATTAAAGGATTGAACACGCTAGATGCAGGAAACATGTTCCCGATGTTGTGGGAGTCCAGTACCAGGGTCCACAGTTTAAGAATAAGAGGTAGGTCATTTAGAACTGAGATGAGGAAAAGCTTTTTCACCCAGAGAGTTGTAACTTTGTGGAATTCTCTGCCTCCGAAGGCAGTGGAGGCCGATTCACTGGATGCATTCAAAAGAGAGTTAGATAGAGCTCTTCGGGCTAGCGGAATCAAGGGATATGGGGAGAGGGTAGGAACGGGGTACTGATTGTGGATGATCAGCCATGATGACATTGAATGTCGGTGCTTGCCTGGCCCACTGCAGCATTTTCAGGATCGATGATTCAGGAGACAGGCCCTTTGGCCCACCGGGTCCGAGCCGACCAGCGATCCCAGGGCACTAACACTATCCTACACGCACTAGGGACAATTTACAATTGCACCGAAGCCTATAAACCTGCAAACCTGCACTTCTTTGGAGACATGAGCACCCCAGGTAGTTAGGATCGAACCTGGGTCTCTGGCACTGTAAGGCATCAACTCTACCGCTGCGCCACTGTGCTGCCACACTTCTACTCCAGCATTTTGTGTCTATCTTCGGTATAAACCAGAATCTGCAGTTCCTACCAACTGGTTCTTACCCCTCCTCCCCCCCCCGCCACACAGTCCTCTCTCCCTTTCCCTGTGCACTCCTCGCATTAGATCCACTCCACTCCAATGCTCACCCATCCCCTCCCCTCTCCCCTGCTCTCCTCCTCTGCTCCCACCCTCATTCAGTTCCACTATCCTTTCCCATCAGATCACAGAATCTGCAGCCTTTTGTTCTCCACTCATCACCTCCCAAGGGCGGCACGGTGGCGCAGCGGTAGAGTTGCTGCCTTACAGCGAATGCAGCGCCGGAGACTCAGGTTCGATCCTGACTACGGGCGCCGTCTGTACGGAGTTTGTACGTTCTCCCCGTGTCCTGCGTGGGTTTTCTCCGAGATCTTCGGTTTCCTCCCACACTCCAAAGACGTGCAGGTATGTAGGTTAATTGGCTGGGCAAATGTAAAAATTGTCCCTAGTGGGTGTAGGATAGTGTTAGTATGCGGGGATCGTTGGGCGGCGCAGACCCGGTGGGCCGAAGGGCCTGTTTGTACGCTATATCTCTAAATCTAAAAAAAATCTAAATCTAAATCTCCCAATCCACTGCTGCTATCTCCACCCATCCCTCCCTACCTGATTGCTTTCTGCCAAACAGCCCCTCCTCACCTGCATCCACTCATCATGTGCTGCCTCTTGTCCAACCCCCTCTAGCCTCCCATCTCTTGAAATTTGCTATTTCCCCTCTGCTCTTTCAGTCTGGATGAAGGGTCTTGACCCGAAACATCGACTGCCCAATTTTGTTTAGTTTAGTTTAGCGACACAGCACGGAAACAGGCCCTTCGGCCCACCAAGTCCTGGCCGACCAGTGATCCCAGCACATTGACACTATCCTACACACACTAGGGACAATTTACAATTTTACCGATGCCAACTAACCTACAAACCTGTACGTCTTTAGAGTGTGGGAAGAAACCGGAGGTCCTGGAGAAAACCCACGCAGGTCACCGGGAGAACGTACAAACTCCCTACAAACAATCACCCGTAGTCGGGATCGAAACCGGGTCTCTGGCGCTGTAAGGCAGAACCTCTACTGTTGCGCCACCGTGCCACCCTTCGCAGATGTTGTCTGACCCGCTGAGTTTCTTCAGCTTTTATTGCCACAGGTTTAAGCATCTGCAGTCTCTGGTGCCTAGTTTGGTTTGCCCATGTGTGGGACTGATCGCAGACAATATTTTCATTAGCCCTGTAAGATCCTACAGATATCCTAAATCCCAGGGTGATCCTAAACACACAAATTTGATTTAAAACATGAAACAGCTTTCGCTGCAGTAACATCAATCCCATTCATATATATATATATATATATATATATATATATATATATATATATATATATATATATATATATATATATATATATATATATATATATATATCTGCAGTGCATTCAGAAAGTATTCAGACCCCATCACTTTTTCCACATTTTGTTACGTTACAGCCATATTTTAAAATGGATTAAATTCTTTCACACAATCTCCACACAATACCCCATAATAAAAAAGCAAAAACAGGTGTTTAAAAATGTTTGTAAAGTAATTAAAAAGAAATAACTGAAATATTACATTTACATAAGTATTCAGACCCTTTGCTCTGACATTCAAAATTGAGCTTAGGTTCAACTTGTTTCCATTTATTATCCTTGAGATATTTCTACAACTTGCTTGGAGTCCACCAGTGGTAAATTAAATTGACTGGACATGATTTGGAAAGGCACACACCTGTCTATATAAGGCCCCACAGTTGACAGTGCATGTCAGAGCAAAAACCAAGCCATGAAGATGAAGGACTTGTCCGTAGACCTCCGAGACAGATCTGGGGAAGGATATAAAACAATGTCTGCAGCATTGCAGGTTCTGAAGAGCACAGTGGCCTCCGCCATTCTTAAATGGAAAAACTTTGGAACCACCAGAACTCTTCATAGATCTGGCCGCCCGGCCAAACTGAGCAATCGGGGGAGAAGGGCCTTGGTCAGGGAGGTGACCAAGAACCCGATGGTCACTCTGACAGAGCTCCAGAGTTCCTCTGTGGAGATGGGAGAACCTTCCAGAAGGACAACTATATCTGCAGCACTCCACCAATCAGGCCTTTATGGTAGAGTGGCCAGACGGAAGCCACTCCTCAGTAAAAGGCACATGACAGCCCGCTTGGAGTTTGCCAAAAGGCACTTAAACAAGATTCTCTGGTCTGATGAAACCAAGATTGAACTCTTTGGCCTGACATGCCAAGCATCACGTCTGGAGGAAACCAGGCACCGCTCATCTCCTGGCCAATACCATACTTACGGTGAAGCATGGTGGTGGCAGCATCATGCTGTGGGGATGTTTTTCAGCGGCAGGAACTGGGAGACTAGTCAGGATCGAGGGAAAGATGAACGGAGCAAAATACAGCGAGATCTTTGATGAAAACCTGCTCCAGAGCGTTCTGGACCTCAGACTGGGGTGGAGGTTCACCTTCCAACAGGACAACGAGCCTAAGCACACACCCAGGCGTGGCTTTGTGACAAGTCTGTGAATGTCCTTGAGTGGCCCAGCCAGAGCCCGGACTTGAACCCGATCGAACATCTCTGGAGGGACCTGAAAATCGCTGTGCATCGACACCCCTCCCCCCCCCCCATCCAACCTGACAGAGCTTGAGAGAATCTGCAGAGAAGAATGGGAGAAATGACCCAAATACAGGTGTGCCAAGAATGTAGTGTCATACCCAAAAAGACTTGAGGCTGTGATCGCTGCCAAAGGAGCCTCAACAAAGTAATGAGTAAAGGGTCTGAATACTTATGTAAATGTGATATTTCAGTTATTTATTTTTTAATTACTTTGCAAAAATTTCTGAACACCTGTTTTTGCTTTTTTATTATAGGGTATTGAGCGGAGATTGATGATACAAAAAAATAATTTAATCCATTTTAAAATAAGGCTGCAACGTAACAAAATGTGGAAAAAGTCAAGGGGTCTGAATGTACTGTATGTATGTGCTTTAAGGTAAGAGCAACAGTGAGGGATTAAGACACGTGATCCATACTTGATCAGAAGTGCTGAGGGTTGTTCTACAGTGAATGGAGGTGTAGGCATTCCTAACTTAGGGTTATGGGGAGAGGGCAGGAGAATGGGGTAAGGGGGGAGAGATAGATCAGCCATGATTGAATGGCGGAGTAGACTTGATGGGCCGAATGGCCTAATTCAACTCCTATTCCTTATGACCTTATGATTTAATATTCTGAGCACTATCTGTTTTGAATTGAAGATTTCATCCCACTGCCATGCAGACATGAACACAAATGCTAGTTCCTTTGCCTTTGCTGGATCAAAGTCCAGGTATTGTGAGAGCAGTGTCTTTTATTTTGAGATACAGCGTTGAAACAGGCCCTTCGGCCCACCCAGTCCATGCCGACCAACAACCACCCGTTCATACTAGGCGGCACGGTGGCGCAGCGGTAGAGTTGATGCCTTACAGCGAATGCAGCGCCGGAGACTCAGGTTAGATCCTGACTACGGGCGCCGTCTGTACGGAGTTTGTACGTTCTCCCCGTGACCTGCATGGGTTTTCTCCGAGATCTTCGGTTTCCTGCCAAAGATGTACAGGTTTGTAGGTTAATTGACTGGGTAAATGTAAAAATTGTCCCTAGTGGGTGTAGGATAGTGTTAGTGTGCGGGGATCGCTGGGCGGCGCAGACTCGGTGGGCCGAAGGGCCTGTTTCCGTGCTGTATCTCTAAATCTAAAAGAAAATCTAGACTAGGGACAATTTACAGAAGCCAATTAACCTACTATCCTGCACGTCTTTGGACTGTGGGAGGAAACCGGAGCCCCCGGAGAAAACCCACATGGTCGCAGGGAGAACATGCAAACTCCGTACAGACAGCACCCGCAGTCAGGGTCAAACCCGGATCTCTGGCGTTGTGAGGCAACAACTCTACCGCTGCGCCACTGTGCTGTCCTACCCGTCCAGAAGGAGACAGACCTTCTCAAGGGCACCAGGAGATGCCAGCCAGCCAAGAATATTGGTCGAAGAGATAAGACGTAAGAGTACAGATGAAAGTTAAAAACTCTGGAAAGTTACTGCCGAAGAGAGACATCAGAAAGAAACATTTGGGGAAGAAATATTTTTAAAAAGCTCAGATTAATAAAGAGATGGTCTCCAAATCATTATTTTACATTGATCTGCAGCAAACCTCACAAGGGCATTTCAGAGACTGATTGCATTCTGCAGCCAGACAGTAAGTGAAATGCACTGAAAGCATTTTTGGAGTATGTCCAATTAAATTAGACGCTCTGGAAAGATAAATGGTCGTCAGCAGTGCAATAACTCCAGTTCACATTGACCAAATAATTCAGTCATTACCATCGTGCTGCTTCAGACTTGATGATGGGAGGTGACCAGGTGCGGATAGACAGTTCTGCGGTATTTCGTAAATCTATGCAGAATAATGTGCCCTTGTGCAGCGAGGTATTCTATGTCCTCACTGGGGTTCTGATGTCTTTCCTTCAAGATCACGAAGACTTGAAACGTGCGCCTGTCTTTATTTAAGCTGGCTGGCACCCCTCTCGGCCTGTGGCTTGACCCTGATCAGCCCCGCAACCCATGGTCCAAAGGCCGTAGATGGTGGGAGTCAGAGAGTGATACAGTGCGGAAATAGGCCCTTCGGCCCAACTTGCCCACACCAGAGTCCATTGAAGCCTTGATGTGTGACGTCGAGGGTTTAGTTTAGCGATACAGGTGCAGTGCAGAACCAGGCCCTTTGGCCAACCGAGTCCACACCGAGCAACGATCCCCCCAATACTAACACCCTCCTATTAGGGAGACACTGGGGACAATTTACATCCATGCCAAGCCACACACCTGTACGTCTTTGGAGTGTGGGAGGAAACCGAAGATCTCGGAGAAAACCCACGCAGGTCATGGGGAGAAAGTATAGACAGCACCCGTGGTCGGGATGGAACCCGGGTCATCGGCGCTGCAAGCTCTGTAAGGCAGTAATCATATGGTTGTAGAGTTGTGGTGGTTGTAGATTTGTGGTGGTTGTAAAGTTGTATGGTTGTAGAGTTGCATAGTTGTAGAGTTGTGGTGGTTGTAGCGTTGCATGGTTGTAGAGTTGTGGTGGTTGTAAAGTTGTATGGTTGTAGCGTTGTAGAGTTGTGGTGGTTGTAAAGTTGTATGGTTGTAGAGTTGTATAGTTGTAGAGTTGTGGTGGTTGTAAAGTTGCATGGTTGTAGAGTTGTAGCACTTGTGAAGTTGTTGTGGTTGTAGAGTTGTAGTGGTTGTAAAGTTGCATGGTTGTAGAGTTGTATGGTTGTAGAGTTGTATGGTTGTAGAGTTGTATGGTTGTAGAGTTGCATGGTTGTAGAGTTGTATGGTTGTGAAGTTGTGGTGGTTGTAGAGTTGTGGTGGTTGTAGAGTTGCATGGTTGTAGAGTTGTAGTGGTTGTGAAGTTGTGGTGGTTGTAAAGTTGCATGGTTGTAGAGTTGCATGGTTGTAGAGTTGTAGTGGTTGTGAAGTTGTGGTGGTTGTAGAGTTGTATAGTTGTAGAGTTGTGGTGGTTGTAAAGTTGTATGGTTGTAGAGTTGCATGGTTGTAGAGTTGCATGGTTGTAGAGGTGCATGGTTGTAGAGTTGTGTGTTTGTAGAGTAAACATGGGTGGACACAGTTGAGGTGTAGCTCATATCAGGCTCCAACTGAAGACAGAGCAAGCTTACGGAACTAAATAGCCTGCAGTTTTTGACTGTGATCCACTTCGGGGAGTCCTTTGGAAACTCCACACAGATCTGCTCCGATGCAGAAACAAGGAACCACAGCTGCTGGTTAATGCACAAATGGACACAAAGTGCTGGAGTGACTCAGCAGGTCAGGCAGCATCTCTGTGTCTATCTTCGGTGTAAACCTGCGTCTGCAGTTCCTTCTGACACATCTCAGGAGTGCATCGACTCTGAAGAAGGGTCCCAACCGGAAACATTATTTATCCGTGTTCTCCAGAGCCGTTGCCTGACCCGTTGAGTTAGTCCAGCACTTTGTGTCTTTTTTTTAGCCCAATATGAGCAGCAGTAAGCCGATTATTGGTCAGAGCTGCACAGAAAAAAATGTGCTTCTTTTTTTTTGCTGAGCAAAGATCCAGCGAGTCCCATTTACTGACTATTCTCCCAGTGTGGTGCCAATTATTTCCCTTTAATTATATAACCATTTCCTTTTGTAAAGGCTCTGATTGAATCTGCTCCCCCACACTTTCAGACAATAGTCTCAGATCATCCAAGCCCGCTGTGCAGGAGAGCTTGCCTTCTAATAAATCCACCCCATAAAAGCACTGCTGTAAGCATCTGACAGTGAAGTTATGAGCATAATTTGAGTGTAATTGTCCTCCATGGGCCCGAGCTGAATTCCTGAAATTCTCAGCAACTTTTCTGGAGAAACCATCCCGAATAACTTCATTTACCCAACTCACAATCCTTAGGCAAGAAGAGACGGCAGAAGATGTTCACCAGGGTGGTGCCTGGATTGGAGGACTTGAGTTGGAGAGAGATTAAATTAAATGGCTGAACACCTCCACTCAGTCTGCCCAGACCTACATGATCTCCCGGTTGCAAAACACTTCAATTCCCCTCCCATTCCCACACTGACCTTTCCGTCCTGGGCCTCCCCCATTGTCAGCGTGAGGCACAGCACAAATTGGAGGAACAGCACCTCATATTTCGCTTGGGCAGCTTCCACCCCAGTGGTATGAGTATTGACTTCTCTAACTTCAAGTAGTCCTTGCTTTCCCTCTCTCTCCATCCCTCCCCCTTCCCAGTTCTCCCACCATTCTTACTGTCCCCCTGATCACATTTATCTCTGTTTGCTTCATTGTCACCTTCTTCTAGCTAACAATGATCTATTCTACTTACTCCTCGATCCCCATCTCTTTTGATGTCTCGTTTTCACACCTTACCCTTCCTTATCTCTGTGTCTCCCTTTCCCTTGATTCTCAGTCTGAAGAAGGGTCTCGGCCTGAAATGTCGCCCATTCCTTCTATCCAGAGATGCTGCCTGTGCCGCTGAATTACTCCAGCATTTTGTGTCTATCTTTAATAAAATGGGCTTGTTTACCCTGGAGTGTCGGAGGTTGAGAGGTGACCTGATATGGAAGATCATAAGATTTTGAGAAGCCTAAGGCAGATAATCAAAATCGCTTTTCCCATGGCAGGACTATCAAAAACAGAGGGCATAAGTTCATGAATTCATAAGTCATAGGAGCAGAACTAAGCCATTCGGCCCATCGAGTCAACTCCACCATTCAATCATGGCTGATCTATCTTTCCCTCTGAACGTCATTCTCCTGCCTTCTTACCTTAAACCCAGACACCCACACTAATCAAGAATCTATCTATCACTGCCCAAAAAATACCCAATGACCTGGCCTCCACAGCCATCAGTGGCAATGGATTCCACAGGTTCACCACCTTCTGACTAAAGAAGGCACAGATTTAAGGAGAGAGGTGAGAATTTTAATGGGGTTCTGATGGGTTAGTATTTATACAATGTCGTTGATACCAGGATGCACAGTCAGAGGAGGTGGTGAATAATTTTACAATGACTATAATTAAGAGGTATTTATTCACAAAATGCTGGAGTAACTCAGCAGGTCAGGCAGCATCTCAGGAGAGAAGGAAGGGAGACCCTTCTTCAGACTGATGTATGGGTGACGTTTCGGGTCGAGACCCTTCTTCAGACTGAGGTCTAATTAAGAGGCATTCAAATACAGGGCATAAAAGGATACGGTTCTGAACTATTGAATTAAATTGAATACTTTATTGTCACATGACAAGTCACAGTGAGATTCTTTGCTTGTGTACCGAAGGTATGCAATAGTCGACACGTAAATGGTGCTGACAAAGTTATGCCAGGTCCACCTTCCCCCCCCCCCCCCCCCCCCTTCTCCCTCACAAGGACAGCACGGTGACGCAGCTGTAGAGTCGTTGCCTTACAGCGTTTCCAGCGCCGGAGACCCGGGGTGCTGTCTGGACGGAGTTTGTACGTTCTCCCCGTGACCGCGTGGGTTTTCTCCGAGATCTTTGGTTTCCTCCCACGCTCCAAAGACGTACAGGTTTGCAGGTTCATTGGCTCGGTATCAATGTAAATTGTTGCTCGTGTGTGTTGTTGTTCTTGTTGTTCGTCCTTCGGGTTCGAAGATGACCACGACTTCACTTTCAGTTGGAGGATTGGTGACTGTGGGTCCGGAAGTGACTGGTGAGGCCAATCCGGGCCCGGAATGCACGCCCACACGTAGGACACAAGTGGATGGGTGCTGCAGTGGAAGTGGAGGTAGCCCGGGCCTTGCGCGCGGTGCGTTTCCTCTGGGCCTCTGCAGTGCGTCTGTTCTCTGCTGCACGGGCTCCTGTGCTGAGCTTGCTACGCCAGGTTGGACGGTCCAGAGCAAGAGACTCCCAAGTGCTGAGGCTGATGTCCAAGTATTTGAGGGACACTTTGAGGCAGTCCTTAAACCGTTCCTTCTGTCCTCCTACTGAGCGCTTGCCCTGACACAGTTCTCCATACAGAAGCTGTTTTGGCAGTCGACTCTCGGGCATTCTGACGACATGGCCTGCTCATCTGGCTTGGGCTTTCCGTAGGAGGGTGAGGACGACGGGGATTCCGGCCGGTTCCAAGACCTCTGTGTCGGGAATTTTGTCCTGCCACCTGATGTGAAGGAGTCTGCGTAGGCAGCTCAAATGAAAGTGGTTGAGCTGTTTGGCATGTCTGCTGTAGACAGTCCAGGGCTCACTGGCACAGAGGAGAGTGTGTGTGGCGTGGTGTTAAAGTGCGGGGATGGCTGGTCAGAGGGGACTCTGCTCGGCCTGCGTAAGTGCCAGGCGGCTGGCGAGTCTGCAGCCGGCCTTGAACACACTGGAGGCAATAACCCGGCCCCTGTTCAGCACAGGGTGATGTTTCATGCCTCCTACCACCTGCCTCAGACCATCGCAACGTGTGGGGCTGTTACTGACCGGGCCCCAAGACAGGAAAAGGTCACCCATCGACAGAAATGATGACGGAAGCCCTTCATTTGATGGTACAGATCTTTGCATTGATTATTCCATCTCGACTCCGGGGAAATTATTGAAATGGATCCTGATGGATTAATAAGTATTTCCATGAGCCTGTTGATGAAGCCGACGGTGTTTCTGAAAACGTGTACTGAGATACAGTGGAATACCTTGCTGGCATGTCATCCTGTCAAATCCTGCCATGCACGAGTACACAGTAAAAAAAAGCAGAAGGAGTCCCTATATTTCTATGGTGCCCTTCCTAAATGCTCAGCCTTCCCACTGACGTAATTGAGCAATGTAATAGATGAAGGCCATTTGGCCCATTGCCTTCATGCCAGCTCCCAGCCACAGCCATCCCATCAGTCCTACCCACCCCACCCAGCCTCAATCATTATTTGTCCATCCTCATCGTTGGACACCCTGTGCATAGGGGAGAGGTTAGGGCTGAAGACGTCCTGGATGGGTTGCCCCTGGGCCTGGCCAAGCTAGCCTTCCGCGAGTCACGGCGCCAGGCGGGAAGAGGGCTCTGCCCGAGCCGGCTGCCTGCCCCTTTTTCCGGGTTCCTCGGTCAGGAGAAGTTGTCTCGACCCGGAACGTCACCCATTCCTTCTCTCCAGAGATGCCGCCTGTCCCACTGAGTTTACTCCAGCATTCTGTGTCTATCGTCAGTTTTTAAACCAGCATCTGCAAGCTCTCTTCCTACACACGTGTATATATATATATTTTTCCCCTGCTTTGAAAATCAGCTTCCGATCAGTGTTTTCATTTAATGCAAAGCCATGAATAATGAATGAGATGCTGATTGTAGAATGGCGTGCCCAGCTCTGAGTCCGTGACTCTCTCCTGGAGATTGTAATAGACAATAGACAATAGACAATAGACAATAGGTGCAGGAGTAGGCCATTCAGCCCTTCGAGCCAGCACCGCCATTCAATGCGATCATGGCTGATCACTCTCAATCAGTACCCCGTTCCTGCCTTCTCCCCATACCCCCTCACTCCGCTATCCTTAAGAGCTCTATCCAGCTCTCTCTTGAAAGCATCCAACGAACTGGCCTCCACTGCCTTCTGAGGCAGAGAATTCCACACCTTCACCACCCTCTGACTGAAAAGGTTCTTCCTCATCTCCGTTCTAAATGGCCGACCCCTTATTCTTAAACTGTGGCCCCTTGTTCTGGACTCCCCCAACATTGGGAACATGTTATCTGCCTCTAATGTGTACAATCCCCAAATTATCTTATATGTTTCAATAAGATCCCCCCTCATCCTTCTAAATTCCAGTGTATACAAGCCCAATCGCTCCAGCCTTTCAACATATGACAGTCCCGCCATTCCGGGAATTAACCTAGCTGCACGCCCTCCATAGCAAGAATATCCTTCCTCAAATTTGGAGACCAAAACTGCACACAGTCCTCCAGGTGCAGTCTCTCCAGGGCCCGGTACAACTGTAGAAGGACCTCTTTGCTCCTATACTCAACTCCTCTTGTTACGAAGGCCAACATTCCATTGGCTTTCTTCACTGCCTGCTGTACCCGCATGCTTCCTTTCATTGACTGATGCACTAGGACACCCAGATCTCGTTGAACTCCCCCTCCTCCTAACTTGACACCATTCAGATAATAATCTGCCTTTCTATTCTTACTTCCAAAGTGAATAACCTCACACTTATCTACATTAAACTGCATCTGCCATGTATCCGCCCACTCACACAACCTGTCCAAGTCACCCTGCAGCCTTATTGCATCTTCCTCACAATTCACACTACCCCCCAACTTAGTATCATCTGCAAATTTGCTAATGGTACTTTTAATCCCTTCGTCTAAGTCATTAATGTATATCGTAAATAGCTGGGGTCCCAGCACCGAACCTTGCGGTACCCCACTGGTCACTGCCTGCCATTCTGAAAGGGACCCATTTATCCCCACTGTTTGCTTTCTGTCTGTCAACCAATTTTCTATCCATGTCAGTACCCTACCCCCAATACCATGTGCCCTAATTTTGCCCACTAATCTCCTATGTGGGACCTTGTCGAAGGCTTTCTGAAAGTCGAGGTACACCACATCCACTGACTCTCCCTTGTAAATTTTCCTAGTTACATCCTCAAAAAATTCCAGTAGATTTGTCAAGCATGATTTCCCCTTCGTAAATCCATGCTGACTCGGAATGATCCCGTTACTGCTATCCAAATGCTCAGCAATTTCGTCTTTTATAATTGACTCCAGCATCTTCCCCACCACTGATGTCAGACTAACTGGTCTATAATTACCCGTTTTCTCTCTCCCTCCTTTCTTAAAAAGTGGGATAACATTTTGCTATCCTCCAATCCACAGGAACTGATCCTGAATCTATAGAACATTGAAAAATGATCTCCAATGCTTCCACTATTTCTAGAGCCACCTCCTGCCACGGCCATTGTCCCAACTCAGCTGTTCCCTCAGTGCTGGTAGCTCAGCCATGACCAGGCCAGTCGCTGTGAAATGGAGACGCAAAAATCTGCAGACTCATAGAAACATAGAAAATAGGTGCAGGAGTAGGCCATTCGGCCCTTCCAGCCCGCACCGCCATTCAATATGATCATGGCTGATCATCCAAAATCAGTACCCCGTTCCTGCTTTTTTCCCCCATATCCCCTGATTCCGTTAGCCCGAAGAGCTAAATCTAACTCTCTCTTGAAAACATCCAGTGAATTGGCCTGCACTGCCTTCTGTGGCAGAGAATTCCACAGATTCATAACTCTCCAGGTGAAAAAGTTTTTCCTCATCTCAGTCCGAAATGGCAGAACCCTTATTCTTAAACTGTGACCCCTGGTTCTGGACTCCCCCAATATGGGGAACATTTTTCCTGCATCTAGCCTGTCCAACCTTTTAAGAATTTTATATGTTTCTATAAGATCCCCTCTCATCTTTCTAAATTCCAGTGAATACAAGCCCAGTCGACCCATTCTTTCATCATATGTCAGTCCCGCCATCCCAGGAATTAACCTAGTGGACCTGCACTGGACTCCCTCAATAGCAAGAATGTCCTTCCTCAAACTAAGAGACCATTTCATTGATTGATTGCAAGTAACAGCATGGAAGCAGGTGCTTCAGCCCAGCAAGTCCACGCCGCCAAACGTATCGAATCATGGAAGGCCTGGATAGAGTGTTGTAGTTTAGTTTAGTGATACAGCGTGGAAACGGGCCCTTCGGCCCACCTAGTCCGAGCCGACCAACGATCGACACTTACACTATTCTACGTATTTGGAGCGTGGGAGGAAGCCAAAGCTCCTGGAGAAAACCCACACAGGTCACGGGGAGAACGTACAAACTCCATACAGACAAGCACCCGCAGTCTGAAGAAGGGTCTCGACCCGAAACGTCACCCATTCCTTCTCTCCTGAGATGCTGCCTGACCTGCTGAGTTACTCCAGCATTTTGTTAAATAAATACCTTCTATTTGTACCAGCATCTGCAGTTATTTTCTTACAGCACCCGCAGTCAGGATCGAATCCGGGTATCTGGCGCTATAAGGCAGCAACTGGATGTTGGAGAGGATATTTTAACTCGTGGGAGAGTCTAGGACCAGAGGGTCCAGCCTCACAATAAAAGGACATAAGTTGAGTTTATTATTGTCGCATGTACCGAGGTACAGGGAAAAGCTTTTGTTGCGTGCTAACCAGTCAGCGGAAAGACAATAGATGATTACATTCGAGTCATCCACAGTGTACAGATACATGATAAAGGGAATAACGTGAATAAGGTTTGGTGCAAGTAAAACCAATGAACCATCGATCACCCGATCACACTCATTCTATGTTATCTCACCTTCACACCCACTCCCTACACACTCAGGGCAATTTACAGAGGCGAATTAACCTACAAACCTGCAGGTTGCAGGTTCCAGGGAAATAAAAGGGGATGGGATTACATTGTTGGAAGTCACATGAACTCAATGGGCCAAATGGCCTCTTTCTTCAGTTTAGTTTAGAGACACAGCACAGAAACAGGCCCTTCGGCCCACCGAGTCCATGTCGACAATTAATCACCTATTCGCACTAGTTTCCCCCTTTGTGCCCACTCCCTACCAAAGATAACAGAGCAGAGCAAGATAGACCACTCGACCCTAAAAACCATGGTATGTCACGGCGCCATTTTAGTAGGCAGAAACTTGCAGAAACATTTTAAAAGAAAAGTAACAAATATCTGTGAATTGATAGATGAGATATATTCTGCATTTTAATGGCATCATCACACACACTGTTCCCCCAAAACACTGATTACACTGCGAGAGGCATAGCTAACGGCGGGTTTTGCCTACTAAAATGGCGGACGTTACGCTCCTTTGCGTACTACACTTCAGTATAGGCGATTTCAACGGAGTGGTCCATCTTGCTCCTCTAGTATCTTTGCTCCCTACACGCCAGGAGTGATCTACCAAGGCCGATTCACCTACAAACCTGCATGTTTTGGGAATGTGTGAGAAAAACAGAGCACCCGTTGGAATCCATGCGGTCACGGGGAGAATGTACAAACAGACAGCGCCCATGGTCAGCATCAAACCCTGGTCTCTGGCGGCGTGAGGCAGCAAGTCTACCGCTGCGCCACTGTGCTGCCCCGAAACGAGCTGCCAGAGGAGGCAATTAACACAGGCACCATTGCAACATTTAAAAGACATTTGGACTGGTACATGGATAGTAAAGATCTCCATCCGGAGGAAACCCAAGCTCGGAGGTCAGGATCGAACCCGGGCCTCTGGCGCTGTGAGGCAGCGGCTCTACCAGCTGTGTCACTGTGCCGCCCAATCTCGAGCAAAAGCAAAGCGCTGGCGGAACTCTCATGGAGGCAGGCAGCATCTGCGGAGGCAGTCTGTTAGAAGAGAAACATCAGCTGTCAGTTTCCTCCACAGATGCTGCCTGACCCGCTGAGTTCCTCCGGCACTTTGCTTGTTGCTCAGGCACGGACACCCCCTTGTAGCTGACACACTCCTATCTCTGGACGTGCCCTGATTATCAATGGGAAGACGGACACAAAATGCTGGAGTAACTCGAAGTGCAGGGGAATGAGGGGTGACCTGATGGAGGTGTATAAAATCAAGAGAGAAATAGATCGGGTAGACGCACAGAGTCTCTTGGCCAGAGTAGGTGAATCGAAGGCCATGGGTTTAAGGTGAAGGGGAAAATATTTAATAGGAATCTGAGGGGTAACTTTTTCACACAAAGGGTGGTGGGTGTATGGAACGAGCTGCTGAAGGAGGTAGTTGAGGCTGGGACTATCCTAACATTTAGACAGGAACATGGATAGGACAAATTTGGAGGGATATTGTCCAAATGCAGGCAGGTGGGACTAGTGTAGCTGGGACATATTGGCCAGTGTGGGCAAGTTGGGCCGAAGGGCTTGTTTCCACACTGCATCAATCTGTGGCTTTAACTCAGCGGGTCAGGCAGCATGTTTAAGCTGAAGATGGATGAGTAATTCGGTGGGTCAGACAGCATCTCTGGAGAAAAGGAAAAGGTGATGTTTCGGGTCGAGAACCTTCTTCAGACTGAGAGAGGGGGGAAAGGGAAAGGAGAGATATAAACTGTGATGTGGAGAGATGTAGAACGAATGAATGAAAGATTTGCAAAAAAGTAACAATAATAAATGAAGCCGGCCATTGTTAGCTGTTTGTGAGGTGAGAACGAAAACACACTGGGTTAAATCTGCCTTCCATAATAAAGCTTCCTTGGCACTACAGTATTTCAGTAAACAGCAGGAGAGATCTCTACAATGCCCCTTCATCAACAACAGCTAAAATGGATTATCTGCTCCTAATCATATTGCAGTTTGTCAGAACGTTCTCTGCACAACCAGGTGTCCTGCTTTCCTACATTGCAATATCAACTGCAAGTTCAAAATGCCTCATTGATTGCAATGTCCTTTGCAGCATCCCAAAGTCCATAAGTTCATAAGCCACAAGAGCAGAGGTAGGCCATTCGGCCCATCGAGTCTACTCTGCCATTCTGCCCATCGAGTCTACTCTGCCATTCGGCCCATCTACTCTATGTCGTAACAAAGGCTTTTTGCGCGACAATAAACCAAACTAAACTAAACTAGACTAAACTAGACTGCACTACCCATTCAATCATGGCTGATCTATCAATCCCTCACAACCCCATTCTCCTGCCTTCTCCCCATAACCCTTGGCACCCTTACCAATCTGTCAATCTCTGTGTACAAAATCATGAGAGGTAGATGCACCGAGTCTCTTGCCCAAAGAAGGGGAATCAAGAACCAGAGGATGTAGGTTTAAGGTGAGGGGACAAAGATTTAATAGGAGCCTGAGGGGTAACTTTTTTACACAAAGGGTGGTGGGTATATGAAACAAGCTGCCGGTGGAGGTAGTTGAGGCAGGGACTATCGCAACGTTTAAGACACATGGATAGGATAGGTTTAGAGGGATATGGGCCAAAAGCAGGCAGGTGGGACTAGTGTAGATGGGACATGTTGGTCAGTGTCGGCAAGTTGGGCCGAAGGGCATGTTTCCATGCTGTATGACTCTCTGATTCTATGACTTTGCCTTAACAATCCCCAATGACATGTCCTCCACGGTCATCTGTGGCAGTTGTCTTTGTCTTCTTGTTAATGCAGTGAAGTTGAATCTTATTCTACCCAGAGCTGAGTTGTCCACAGTGTGAGAACACCGGCGATCAATGGGTAGCATCAAAATGGTGTGAATGGGCTTGTTTACCCTGGAGTGTCGAAGGAATGACACAAGTGGGCTCTGTTGTGTAATTGTGCACATATGTAACAAGAGGAGTAGACATTCAGACCTGTGAGACCTCCACTGCTCACTCAGATCAGTCTAAATTAGTATCTATGCATCCACCCAACGTTGGACAATTATTCAGGAACAAATTCAGGAACACACATGTGCACACACATGCACACACACACATGCACTGCACACACACACATGCACATGCACCCACACACACATGCATACGCACACGCACGCAAGAAACAGACATGCTCTGCACACACACACACACACAAACACACACACACATGTACTGCGCACACACACATGCACTGCACACACACATGCAAACACACACACACGCAAGCACGCACACATGCACTGCACACACACATGCACACACCGACACGCACACACACACACACACGCAAGCACACACACATGCACTGCACATGCACACACCATCTCGCAAACACACACATCCACACGCAAACACACACGCACACACACCCACATGCAAACACACACACACATGCAAACACACCCACATGCTCTCACACACACTCTCTCTCACACACACTCACAGACATACACTCACACACGCTCTCACACACCCTCTCACACACACACACTCACAGACACACACACTTTATATGAACACACACCACATATACTAACACACGGACACACCCATGTTTCGTGTTCTTGTTGTATGACTGTATGAAACTTTGCGAGTCTTCAAGGTACAACAGAAGTCTTTATTACTGTAACTCAATGCTGGCAGCAAGACAACTAAAATGGCTGCAACCCCACAATCTCCCTTTGTCCTGTGCAGCGCCACCTGCTGCACGGGAGGAGCAACGGGTCCTCCCACCCCACACAGTCCATCAAACATCACAACATGCATGCACACATATCACATACCAGCACATAGTGTATACTGCACACAAACAGACAGATGACACAAGTGTTCACACACAAACACACAAATACACACCATGTGCTAACACACACAAACACACAAATACACACCATGTGCTAACACACACAAACACACTCACACATATTCACACCAACACATACAACCACACAAACATACACACACCACATGCACACACACGGATGACGTCCACACACAGCCACCCACACACACCCATGCACACACACATACTCGCCGACATACACGCGTACATACACAGATTTTCACACATATACACACAAACACACACACTCACATGCACACACACACAAACACATACAGATGCTCACTCATATACGCACAAACGCACACACACACTCACACACAGACACATAGAGATGCTCACACATATACACACAAACACACACACACACGCACACACTCATACACTGACACAGACACATACAGATGCTCACACATATACACACAAACACACACACACACACACACACATACAGATGTTCACACATATACACACAAACACACACACACACACACACACACACACACACACACACACACACACACACACACATACAGATGTTCACACATATACACACACACACACACACACATACAGATGTTCACACATATACACACACACACACACACACACACACACCACATGCACTCTACACCTGCCTGCCTGCCTGTTTAGTTGTTGCTATCTTGCTGCATGAGCAGCTTTGACATCTTCATTGGATTTTGTCTTCATTCACGATGCTGACTCATGGCATTTTCCATACAGGGGGCAGCCATCTGTATTCACATTGCAGGAGCTGTACGTGGAGAGAGCGGTGCAGTGACTTAGCCACCTTCCCCCACCACTGCCCTTCAAACAACAGTGTGATTTGTATTCAGATCAGGCCAGGGAGGTATACGGCAGTGGGGGGGGGGGGGGGGGGGGGGGGGGGGGAAGGGCAGGGAGATGGTGAGATGCAGGACCAAAGAGATCAAATCCCCTGATCAATGGCTCCAGCCATCACAAGCCTGCCTGGCCCAAGTGGTGATCAATGAGAAGTGCAAAATAACATTTTAATCAAAGCAGAGGTTCACAGAGAAAGCAGCCTGATCATGGCTTTGAGGAGGTTCTTGCACCTCGATAAGAAATGAGAATCTCTTTTTCTCCTCCCTACCCTCCTCCCATCCCCACCCTATGTGACAAGAGCACCCAAAATGTGGAGGAACCGCAGATACTGGTTTAAACTGAAGAAGGGGTTACACCTTTGTACTCCAAAGATGTACAGGTTTGTAGGTTAGCTGGCTTGGGTTTATATACTTGTAAATTGTCCCTAGTGTGTGCAGGCTTGTGTTAATACGTGGGGATCGCTGGTCAGTGCGGACTCGGTGGGCTGAAGGGCCTATTTCCATGCTGTATCCTTGCTATTGAGGGCGTGCAGCTTAGGTTCACAAGGTTAATTCCCGGAATGGCGGGACTGTCATATGTTGAAAGACTGGAGCGACTAGGCTTGTATACTCTGGAATTTAGAAGGATGAGAGGGGATCTTATTGAAACATATAAGATTATTAAGGGATTGGACACGGTAGAGGCAGGAAACATGTTCCCGATGTTGGGGGAGTCCCGAACCAGGGGTAGGCCATTTAGAACGGAGATGAGGAAAAACTTTTTCGCTCAGAGAGTTGTGATGCTGTGGAATTCTCTGCCTCAGAAGGCAGTGGAGGCCAATTCTCTGGTTGCTTTCAAGAGAGAGTTAGATAGAGCTCTTAGTGATAGTGGAGTCAAGGGATATGGGGAGAAGGCAGGAACACGGTACTGATTGAGAATGATCAGCCATGATCACGGTGAATGGCGGTGCTGGCTCAAAGGGCCGAATGGCCTACTCCTGCACATATTGTCTATTGTCTCTTGTCTCTTGTCTATCTCTAAACTAAACTAAAACTAAGGATCTCGACCCATCACCTGTTCCCTTTCTCCGGAGATGCTGCCTGACCTGCTGAGTTACTCCAGCATCGTGTATCATGGACAGGAGAACCATTGGAACAGATCGGTCGGTGATGGAGTTAGTTCATCTCTCAGGCATGGACACAGAGTGCACCCACTTTATCACAGCAAACAGAAACGCCAGGCTTGCTTTTGCCATGTGAAGCCCAGGCAGCGTCTCAATATTGATGTGATCGCAGCTTTGACCCTCTTAGGTTGTCACCACATCATGGCCTCATCGATCTCTGGTATCAAGGTGAGAGGGACAAGATTTAACGGGAATCAGACTGGCAACTTTTTCACTTTTTTAGATTTTTTTTTAGATTTTAGAGATACAGCACGGAAACAGGCCCTTCGGCCCACCGGGTCCGCGCCGCCCAGCGATCCCCGCACATTAACACTATCCTACACACACTAGGGACAATTTTTTACATTTGCCCAGCCAATTAACCTACATACCTGTACGTCTTTGGAGTGTGGGAGGAAACCGAAGATCTCGGTGAAAACCCACGCAGGTCACGGGGAGAACGTACAAACTCCGTACAGACGGCGCCCGTAGTCAGGATCGAACCTGAGTCTCCGGCGCTGCATTCGCTGTGAGGCAGCAACTCTACCGCTGCGCCACCGTGCAGGTATGTAGTTTAGAGACACAGAGTGAAAACGGGCCCTTTGGCCCACCGAGTCCGCGCCGATCAGTGATCACCCCGTACACTACGTCTATCCTACACACCGGGGACAATTTATATGATTGACCTAGAAGCCTGCACGTCTTTGGAATGTGGGAGGTGAGTGGAGCACCCGGAGAAAACCCACGCGGTCACAGGGAGAACGTACAAACAGACAGCACCCGTGGTCAGCATAGAATCCGGGTTTCTGGAGCTGTGAGGTAGCAGCTCTACTGCTGAGTCACCCTGAAAGGAGCAGCCAGAGGAGGGAGCTAAGGCAGGTACCATAACAGCATTTAAAAGAAATTTGGACAGGTTCTTCGTCTTGCTTATGGCGCGCACAGCCTAACGTTGTAGGCCAAGGGTAGACATCCAGGCCAGGGCAGCATCAGTTGCTGGGTGGAAGGTCTTGATGCCACCAGGGAAAAGCCTCAGTGAGTGGTCATTCACGAGGGATGTGTGGGATGGTCTGGTCTGGATATCCGCAGTGGCAAGCAGGACGACATGGTTAGGGAAGATTTAGCATAAGGGGAGGGGTGGGAGATTGCAACCTTCACAAGGTCCACCCTGTTTCGACTAATGCAATCAACCCAACGTGCACAATCTAATTTGGCCAGGTACATGGTTAGGGATGATTTAGCACACGGGGTGAATGTGGGCAAACGGGACTATCTTAAATTAGGCATATTGGTCGGCATGGTGGAGATGGGCGGAAGGGCCTGTTTCCGTGTGCTGCATGACTATGATTCTATGTCTCTGATGAGCTGAGTTTGCCTCGTTGGGTGTTTGAGTCTAATGTGATAGCTTGGCATGAGAGCCAGTCTGTGCCCTTGGCATTGTTGAACGTGCTGCCTTCAGGCAAGCTGATGCTAGTGGGAGGCACGCCGGCACAGCTGCTGTGGATTTGACCTTGTGGCTGCACGCAGGGGAGATTGAACACCTTTGCTGTGCAGGTGCGCGTCTCCTCAGTTCCTCTCGTTTCCTTCCACATCCCAGGGATGTTCCGGGTTGGTCAACTGACCTTTACAACTTCCTCCTTTGTGCAAGTAAGGTGCAAAAGGGATTAAACAGAAAGTAATGGAGGGACAAGAGAGGGTGTTTCCACTAGCGGGAGAGACTAGAACTAGAGGTCGTAGCCTCAGAATTAAAGGACATTCTTTGAGGAAAGAGATGAGGGGAAATTTCTTTTATGAGAGGGTGGTAAATCTGTGGAGTTCTTTGCCACAGAAGGCAGTGGAGGCCAAGTCAGTGGATGCGCTATACAGAAAGGGCCAGAGCAGACTTTATCTGCTAAGGAGACTCAGGTCCTTTGGAGTGCAGGGGGCACTCGTAAGGACCTTCTACAACAGGGTGGTTGCATCAGCCATTTTCTATGGAGTGGTCTGCTGGAGCAGCAGCATCTCAGTGGCGGAGGGGAAGAGACTCGACAAGCTGGTCAGGGAGGCCAGCTCTGTCCTGGGTTGCCCCCTCGACTCAGTGCAGGTGGTGGGAGAGAGGAGGATGATGGCAAAGCTAAAATCGCTGCTGGACCACGACTCCCACCCCATGCAGGACACTGTCACTGCACTGAGTAGCTCCTTCAGTGACAGACTCCTTCACCCCAAGTGCGTGAAGGAGAGATATAGGAGGTCCTTCCTTCCCGCTGCTGTGAGGCTGCACAACCAGCACTGCTCCCAGCAGACGAGTCAACAATAACATCTAAGAACACACAGAAAACTGATGACAATTTATGTATCTTTTATTTATAATGAATGATCTCTTGCTCTCTTGCTATCCACTTTGCTGCTGTAACACTAAATTTCCCCGGTGTGGGACGAATAAAGGAATATATTATTATTATTATTTTTAAGGCAGAGATAGATATATTCTTGATTAGTACAGGTGTCAGGGGTTTTGGGGAGAAGGCAGGAGAATGGGGTTAGGAGGGAGAGGTAGATCAGGTATGATTGAATGGTGGAGTAGACTTGATGGGCCGAATGGCCTAATTCTACCTCTACCGCGTATGATCTTATGAATAGGTTGCAGGTTCCAGGGAAATAAAAAGGAATATGGTTGGTGGGATTGCTTTATGTAAGCAGGTGCTGCAGATGCTGGTTTAAACCGAAGATAGACACAAGAAGCTCCAGTAACAGCGGGTCAGACAGGATCTCTGGATAAAAGGACCAGGTGACGTTTCGAGTCTCCAGACTGAAGGAGGGTCTCGAACCCAAACATCATCCATTCCTTTTCTCCAGAGGTGCTGTCTGACCCGCTGAGTTACTCCAGCTTTTCGTGTCTATCTTTGATGGGATTGCTTTGTTGGAAGTCACACGGACTCAACGGGCCAAATGGCCTCCTTCTGTAGTTTAGTTTAGAGATCCATCATGGAGGCAGTCCCTTCGGCCCACCAAGTCCAAGCCGACCATTAATCACCTATTCGTGCTAGTTCTATGTTATCCCACTTTCTCTTCCAATCCCTACACAACCAGGGGCTATTTACAGAGGCCCAACAAACCCACACGTCTTTGAGAAGTGGGAGGAAACCGGAGCACCCGGAGGAAACCCACGCAGTCACAAGGAGAATGTGCAAACTCCACACAGACAGCACCCGAGATCAGCATCAAACCCTGGTCTCTGGCGCTGTGAGGCAGCAGTTCTACCAGCAGACTACGGTGGCCCCTTCTGTACTGGGGAAAGTGAACGGTCTCCTACTAAACGATTGGATTTATCTCAATTGCTAATTGCAAAATGAAACCGAGCTAACACATTCAGTCATGTCCTAACAAGTATTTCTGCAGAGTAGGTTATATTAAGATGTATGTACTTGATTCTTACTTAATTGATTTTGACCAACAATGAACAGAATCCAGAAGAGCACAATTCCAAGGTTTGTTTTATTACGTTTAAATTAATTCACATTAACCAAATCCTCTAAATTTAGCACTTGGGATGTTTCATCTGTGGAGATCTGTGTTTAGAGGTTAGCGTGGAATGTATCAGGAAGCACTCTGGGGAACTGATGCGAAATCGTCATTTCCTGTTAGTTTCACATGGCCCGGAACTGATCAGAGTTGAAGTTAATGACTTTAGACTTTTAGAGATACTTTAGGCTTTAGAGATGCTGCGTGGAAACAGGCTCAGCGGCCCACCGGGTCTGCACTGGCCAGCGATCACCCCGTACACTAACACTGTCCATGCACTAGGGACAATCTACAGTTGTTATTGAAGCCAACTAACCTACAAACCCACGTGTCTTTGTAGTTTGGGAGGAAACTGGAGCACCCACACGGTCACGGGGAGAACGTACAAACTCGGTACAGACAGCACCCGTAGTCAGGATTGAACCCGGGTCCCTGGCGCTGTAAGGCAGCAAATCCATTGTGCCGCCCCTAATGTTCCAGCTTGAAGGCCATTCATCAGAAGGGTTCTGATGGAAAATCTGTGACTGTTGTGGTTCCCTGATCCTCGAAATGAAGACAGGCGACACGGAGAATTCTTCGAGAAGTTAAAAGCCTTTATTTGCAAACAATGGCTGGAACAATCAGGAAGCCGACCACCTGACTGCCCACTTAGTACATTGGGCAGTCTATGTTTATAGGATTATTCCAAACCTTATCTTCTTTACATTACCTCATACCCACACTCCTTTCTTCAGTCATTCATTTCTTTGCAGTCACCCGTCTGTCCCACCACCATTAAATCCCATTCAGTAATATATCCTTATCTCAATGCTCACATCCCTTCATACTTTGCCACCCTTATTTCCTTGCTAGTCCATCCCTCACATCCATCCATCACCCCAAGGCCTATGTCTTTCCTTATCTCGCCACCATTATCTTTCATTCAAATGTAACAAGGTTACAGACAGCTGCAATGTACTAAAGTATAAAGAATGCCTACGCTGTTAAATTTAAATGGCTAATAATGATTACAGCAGTTACAATGTAACAAACTAATATACAAAATACAACATGACCAGAAGCGTTTTATCTGTGCATGGCTTCTTGGTATTTGCAGCATTTTCTTTTTAAAATTTCAGCCTTCTAGCATCTGCAGTTTTCTTTTGCTTTTCTTTTCCTGGAAATGTACCAGCCCCTGAATAAGGTTATCACCAAAAGCACAGCACTCAACCTCAAGTCTGACAGCACTTCAATATTCTGTCCTTAAAGTATCAGATACATTAAGCATGCTTAGCAACAGAATAACACTCCGCGAGATTGCACAGAACAATGTCCTGTTTAAGAAACAGCTGATGATCCAGCTCACTCTGAACAATATCGTAAGATCTTAGTCTACGTGACACTTTGTTGCCTCCTACATTTAAAATGTGCTTCAGATTTCATGTATTCTGGTTTGGTAAGTCTGTGGTCTCTACAAGATAGCTATTATTGATCATGGCAGATTAAGAGCTGAATTTCAATGAAAAACTATTAAACATTTCTGGAATTAAAATTTAGTCTTTGTAATGGTGATGATGAAACGGTTGGATTGCTGTTAAAAACCTATCTGGTTCACATGTCCTTCAAGAATGGTTTTGTTTGGTTTTGATTTGGTTTAGTTTCATTTAGTTTTCGTCTAGTTTAGAGATACAGCATGGAGACAGGCCATTCGGCCCACCGAGTCCATGATGATCATCGATCACCCGTTCACACTAGTAATTCCACTAAACACCAGGGGTGATTTACAGAGGACAATGAACCGACGAATCCACACATCTTTGGGATGTGGGAGGAAACCGAAGCACTCAGAGGAAACCCGTGCAGTCACAGAGAGAACACGTAAATTACACACAGACAGAGCCCGAGGTCGGGATCGAACTGGGGTCCCTGGCGTTGTGAGGCAGCGGCTCTACCCACTGTGCCACTGTGCCGTCTAATGGTAATCTCTTGTCCATACTTGATCTTTAGACTTTGATGATACCGCGTGGAATCAGGCATTTCGGCCCACCGAGTCCATGCTGATCAGTGACCAGCCCGGACACTAGCACCATCTTACACACTAGTGCCAATTTACAGAAGCCTCCAATTAACCTGCACACCTCGACGTCTTTGGAGCGCGGGAGGAAACCGGAACACCCAGAGAAAACCCACGTGCTCACAGGAGAAGTGTCCAAACTCCATACAGACAGCACCCGTAGCCCGGAACGAACCCAGGTCTCTGGTGCCATAAGGCAGCAACTCTACCGCTGCGCCATCGTGCCACCCCCCTGTGACCTGATGTCCATTTGACTCCAGACCCATTGTTGTGGTTGACTTTTCACTGCTCCCTGAAATGCCCTTACGAGCACTCATTGACAAGGGTTGGAATATAAATGACATCAAATGGAGGACCTGTTTCCATGCTGCATAACTCTATGATTCTATGACTCTGTAAGCATCGAAGGATCAAGAGGGCGGCACGGTAGCGCAGCGGTAGAGTTGCTGCTTTACAGCGACTGCAGCGCCGGAGACTCAGGTTCGATCCTGACTACGGGTGCTGCACTGTAAGGAGTTTGTACGTTCTCCCCGTGACCTGCGTGGGTTTTCTCCGAGATCTTCGGTTTCCTCCCACACTCCAAAGACGTACAGGTATGTAGGTTAATTGGCCGGGTAAATGTAAAAATTGTCCCTAGTGGGTGTAGGATAGTGTTAATGTACGGGGATCGCTGGGCGGCACGGACTTGGAGGGCCGAAAATGCCTGTTTCCGGCTGTATATATATATGATAAGAGCGTGAATTTGTCATATGCACCGGTCGCTAAGGTCATAAGGAATAGGAGTAGAATTAGGTCATTCGGCCCATCAAGTCTACTCCGCCATTCAATCATGGCTGATCTATCTCTCCCTCCTCACCCCATTCTCCTGCCTTCTCCCCGTAACCTTTGACACCTGTACTAATCAAGACAAACTAGATATGCACTGCACAGTGAAATTCTTGCACACGTCACCATACATTCCCACAAAAAGATTGTTGCCCGATGTGGGGCTCGACACCCACGACCCTGAGATTAAGAATCTCATGCTCGACCGACTGAGCTAGCCAGGCTAAATACAAATACTTGTTGTAGGTTTACGGGCACATTAGACACACTGACAACAATGAGATTAATACACAATAAATTATCAGTTAAACTGGAGCACGATAGTGCAAAAAACAAAGTGTACCATAGTACTGCAAAGTTTTGGTTTAATTTCACCACTCCCAATGCTTCTCCGACTAAATCACAAAATACAGACAGCGCCCGTAGTCAGGATCGAACCCAGGTCTCTAGCGCTGGGTTCCCAAAACATATGTAGAATATATTTTATGAAAGCCCTTATTGTGGTTCGGTGCTGAGAAAGGGTTGCTGTTACAGAAAGAAATCTGAAGGGATTGGACAAGCAAGATGCAGGAAAAATGTTCCCGATGTTGGGGGAGTCCAGAACCGGGGGGTCACAAGAATAAAGGGTAGGATTGAGATGAGGAAAAAACGTTTCCAATGTTTCTATGTTAGGGTTGTGCAGGGTGATTCAAGAACCAGATGGTTGATGGGAAGAAGCTGTTCTTGAAGCTGGAGGTTGCAGTTCTCAGGTCTCTGTAACCTCTTCCCATGAACCATGAAAGGTAAACTTCCGATGTTGGGGGGAGTCCAGAACCAGGGGGCACTGTCTAAGAATAAAGGGGAGGCCATTTAAAACTGAGGTGAGAAGAAACTTTTTCACCCAGAGAGTTGTGAATTTGTGGAATTCCCTGCCACAGAAGGCAGTGGAGGCCAATTCACTGGATGAATTTAAAAGAGAGTTAGATAGAGCTCTAGGGTTTAGTGGAATCATGGGATATGGGGAGAAGGCAGGCACGGGTTACTGATTGTGGATGATCAGCCATGATCACAATGAATGCCGGTCGGTGCTGGCTCGAAGGGCCAAATGGCCTCCTCCTACACCTATTTTCTATGTTTCTATGTTTCTGTTTCTAAACGGAACCAGCGCTAGAGACCTGGGTTCGATCCTGACTACGGGCGCTGTCTGTATTTTGCGAATTAGAAACAACTAAAATGCGATCCTGACCTATCATCTACTTCAGGAGAGGCCCTCGGACTATCTTTAATCGGACTTTACTGGAATTTATCTTGCACTTATGTTATGTTATTCCCTTTACAGTATCTTGTATCTGTACATTGTGGACGGCTTGATTGTAATCATGTGTGTGCAGGAAGGATCTGCAGATGCTGGTTTATACCGAAGATAGACACTGAATGCTCTGGAGTCTGAAGAAAGGTTCTGAGCCGAAATGTCACCTATTCTTTTTCTCCAGAGATGCTGCCTGACCCACTGAGTTACTCCAGCATTTTGTGGCTGTCTTTGTTGTAATCAAGCAGTCTTTTCGCTGAAGATAGACACAAAAAGCCGGAGTAACCCAGCGGGTCAGACAGCATCTCTGGACAATAGACAATAGACAATAGGTGCAGGAGGAGGCCATTCGGCCCTTCGAGCCAGCACCCCCATTCAATATGATCATGGCTGATCATTCTCAATCAGTACCCCATTCCTGCCTTCTCCCCATAACCCCTGACTCCGCTATCCTTAAGAGCTCTTTCTAGCTCTCTCTTGAATGCATTCAGAGAATTGGCCTCCACTGCCTTTTGAGGCAGAGAATTCCTCTTAAACTTTGGCCCCTTGTTCTGAACTCCCCCAACATTGGGAACATGTTTCCTGCCTCTAACATGTCCAACCCCTTAATAATCTTATACGTTTCGATAAGATCCCTTCTCATCCTTCTAAATTCCAGTGTATACAAGCCTAGTCGCTCCAGTCTTTCAACATATGACAGTCCCGCCATTCCGGGAATTAACCTAGTAAACCTACGCTGCACGCCCTCAATAGCAAGAATATCCTTCCTCAAATTTGGAGACCAAAACTGCACACAGTACTCCAGGTGTGGTCTCACTAGGGCCCTGTACAACTGCAGAAGGACCTCTTTGCTCCTATACTCAACTCCCCTTGTTATGAAGGCCTTTTCGCTGACTGGATAGCACGCAACAAAAAGGCTTTTCACTCTACCTCGGTACACGTGACAATAAACTCAACTAATCTAAATTAAACTAAACTAAACTACGCGATGATCTCATTGAAGGGCAGACGGGACTCAAGGGGCTGAAGATCCTCCCCCAGATACCAATCTGGTTAGTTACCAGGTCAATAATCCTACCAACAATCAGTTACTACATCAATAACGTGTGCCATCCTGAAAATATTATCCCCCTGTATCAATAAGTAAGGCTTGGATCACCTTGATACAATTTGCATTGCTCAGCTGAATTCAGGATGTGTTTGACTGTTCGGCTGTGAGACAAGATCTCCTGCCTAAATGGCCTTTGATGAATCGATCTCCGTGCCAGATTGGCATGCCTTTGATGCTTGCTATTCTGAAGAACACGTTCCTGCATCATTGCGAACAGAGTGTGGAAATCATTTCCACTTCTGACCGTGAGTTGAATTTCAATGTTGCTTCCTCAAAATCTGGTCAGATTTCTGCCAGGAATGTTTGCGACTTGTTCAGCTGTTGTTTAGTTTTGTTTGGAGATACAGCGAGGAAACCAGGCCCTTCTTCGTCCCACCGAGTCTGCACCGACCAGCGACCCCCACACACTGGCATTATCCTGCACACACTAGGGACAATTTACAATCGCACCAAGCCAACTAGTCTACAAACCTGTACGTCTTTGGAGTGTGGGAGGAAACCAGAGATCCTGGGGAAAACCTGGTCATGGGGGAAACGTACGAACTCCGCACAGACAGCGCCCGTAGTCAGGATCAAACCTGGGTCCCTTGCGCTGTACGGCAGCAACTCTACCGCTGCGCCACCGCGCCAACCTGTTGTTGTTTGACCTCAGGACCTCTCAGTTAATGGGAGCATCGGTTGCTTTCGCTCTGGCATGCTGCTACCACCTATGACCCAGTGACATTTTGGCCTCAACCTTCCAACCGTGCCTTCACAGTAAAGCTGCCAACTCTAGCGTTACAGTGATATTTCATGGAAATATAAGACCCACGGCCTGCTTACTGTTCCAGGCCACACTGGGAGAGAACTACAAGGAATTTTTGAAAAGATATTTCACACATGTTTTTTTTTAACCATTTTGCTAATTGGACAGAGAAGTATTTTGGAGTTGTGAAATGAAGCCAGTTTGAGCAGGGTGTTTCAGAAAAGAAACTCCCACAGATGGTAGCAGTGGGACTGGGGTCTTATTCGGTTCCTTAGCCAGGCTGACTCCTTTAAATACACCAATATAGCAGCTCAGAGTTTCATTCTGGCCTGAAGAAGGGTCCCGACCCGAAACGTCACCCATCCATGTTCTCCAGAGTTCCCGTCCGACCCGTTGAGTTACTCCAGCACTTTGTGTCTTTTTTCATTCTCGCCTCTTGGCTGCCTAGAAAGTTGGAAGGAAATAGTAGTTTAGTTTAGTTTAGTTTAAAGATACAATGCAGAAACAGGCCCTTCGGCCCACCGAGTCCGTGCTGACCAGCGATCCCCGCACACTAACACTATCCTATACACATTGGGAACAATTTTTACATTTACCAAGCCAATTTACCTACATACTGTACCTGTACGTCTTTGGAGTGTGGGAGGAAACCGAAGATCTTGGAGAAAACCCATGCGGTCACGGGGAGAACGTACAAACTCTGTACAGACAGCACCCGTAGTTGGGATCGAACCCGGGTCTCCGGCGCGGTTAGCGCTGTAAGGCAGCAACTCTACCGCTGTGCCACCGTGCAGCCCTCTGTAGGCTGCATTGAAACTATTGAGAAGAGGCTTCTGCCTTAGCATGATGGGGGGGGAGGGGGTTGGGAGGGGGAGGGATTTGAAGTGTTGATTTAGTGTCAACTGGTAGTTGATGGGTGGTGCAGACTCGGTGGGCCGAAGGGCCTGTTTCCACGTTGTTTCTCTCTATGTTTAATTTAGTTTTGAGATACAGCATGGAGAGGGAAATCCTCCAGGCCAGATTTAACTGTCTGCCTGAAGGAGGGCTCTAACCCAAAATGTCACATGTTCCTTTTCTCCTGAGATACCACCTGACCCGTTGAGTTACTCCAGCATTTTGTGTCCATCTTCGGTGTAAACAAGCATCTGCAGTTCCTTCCTACAAACTCAATCTCACCGAGTCCACGCCAGCCATCGATCACCCATTCACACTGATTCTATGTCATCCCACGTTCTCTTCCACTCCCGACCCACTGCGGGCAGTTTTACAGAGGGTCAATTGATCTGCACGTCTTACAAACAGGACCTACAAACGTGCCCTTCGGCCCACCGAGTCCGTGCCGACCAGCGATTACCCCATGCACTAGCACTATCCTGCACACTACAATTTTACCAACGCCAATTAACATCTTTGAAGTGTGGGAGGAAACCAGAGCACCCGGAGGAAACCAACGTGGTCACAGGGAGAACGTGCAAACTCTGCACAGACATATGCTGCGCCTCTATGACCTGCAAGCCACAATGTACTCAGTTGGATTTGTGGAGCCATAGATGCCATTTTACAGGATGGCATTGAAACAAGGAGTCGAAACGTACAGTACTTCTGGGGCAAATACATCTCGACTCTTTGGGTTGAAGTGAACTCCTTCTATCCCGTAAAATGGCATCCATGTTTTGGCCCAGACCCGTAGTCTGCTGGTCATTCGTTACCTAGACCTGTAGTCTGCTGGTCATTCGTTACCCAGACCCGTAGTCTGCTGGTCAATTCTTAATGTACCAGACCCGTAGTCTGCTGTACTCAATTTACATGAAATCAACAATCCAATTAATATAGTAATCTCTCTTACTGTAAGTTGTCTTCTATGTAAATCTCGGAGGGAACCAGATCGACACCAGACGAGGGACCACGATGTTCCCGGGAACTTTACTCGGAAGTTCAGACTCAATGGATCCGATAGTGCACTTTACTCCCTTCAAGGTCCCGGTCAGACCACAGCCACTGACTCAGTCTTTGGTGATGGTTCCGTCGAGATCCTGCCAACTACGCCAATTGTTAAAGTTCGATTCTAATGGTCAGACAACAATACCATACAGTGGTAAAACATCAGAGTCTTTATCACGCCAGTGGGAGTGGGGGAGCTGGAACTAGTATGCTCACATACTAGCAGTCACTCGAAGACCCCACTCCCGCTGGCGTGACAAAGACTCTGATGTTTTACCACTTTCTGGTATTGTTGTCTGTCTATTAGAATCGAACTTTAACACATGGATTCATTCTCCCATTCATATTCCCTGTAGCTGACCGTATAGCCCCAGTCCCCTCATCTCTCCCCCACTCACCTTCCCAGACGTAACACCCCACAACGGTCTATTAGGCCGTGTCTTCGGAATGTGGGAGGAACCCGGAGCACCCAGAGCCAAACCCACACAGCCACAGGAGACCATGCAAGCCCCGTGCACACGGGCAGATGTACCTCACCAGATGACCTTGACCTGTCTGGTTGGAATGAATCCCTGGACAACACAAGCATCCAGGAATGACGCCGCAGCATGCCAACCAGTGTGCGGAAAGTTAACAACTTCTGAGGTTTTTTTTTCCTTCTCGTGAGAGGCGGCTGCGACTGAAGGTGCCAGGAATAGCTTGGAAAAACAGAACGTGCTGCAGGACACACAGTGCTGGAGTAACTCAGCGGGTAGGCAGCATCTCTGGAGAACGTGGACTGGTGACTTGCCAGGGAAAACAAGCCAAGTTTCTCCAAGCTCTCCTTAAAACTAATACCCTCAAATAATCTCTTCATCTCCCCTCCTCCTCCTCCTCACCTTCAGACTGATTTTACGAGGGAGGGGGGAGGTGAATGGGTTATTTAAAGGTATTAGCTACGAGAGACCCTTCTTCAGGCTGATTGTAAGGGGAGGGGAGAGGTGAATAGGTTATTTAAGGGTGTTAGCGATAAGGAGAGACCCTTCTTCAGACTGATTGTAAGGGGGAGGGGGTGGTGAATAGGTTATTTAAAGGTATTTGCTATAAGGAGAGCCCCTTCTTCAGACTGATTGTAAGGGAGAGGGGAGAGGTGAATAGGTTATTTAAGGGTGTTAGCGATAAGGAGAGACCCTTCTTCAGACTGATTGGGGTGGGGTGGGGCAGAGAGCTGGGAAAGGGGAGAGGCAGGACAAAGCGTGACAGGTAAAAGGTCGACAGGTGTGAGGGGGATAGTTCTATGTCAAGCAGATGGCTGGAACAAAAGCCAAAGATAAGAACAGTGCACCCTGCCTCAGGCCATCTGTTGCTGGCACTCAATAGTGGTGGTCTTTTCTCACCTCCGGCTCTTCGCCCTCTCCCCACCTCCTGCTTTCAGACTGGAGAAGAGTTCCGACCCAAAGCGTCACCCGTCCTCTATCTCCGGAGATGTTGTCCGACCCGCTGAGTTACTCCGGCACTTTGCATCCATCTTTGGTGTTTATCTTGAGGCAGGTTGGGGGGGGCGTGAAAGGAGGGGGAATGGGGCAGGGGGGGAATTTATTCGGGGAACAGCTAGTCAGCAGGAAATAGCTTGGAGAATAACGAATGGAGATCAAAGACCCAAAGACCCAAAATAAAGCTGCTCATGGATCAGCGGTGAGTTGGTTTATTGAAGTCCTTAACAGTGCGCCCTGAGAGAACCCAAAATGTTTCCTGGTACGCACTGCTAAAGCCTTCAATAAGCCGACTTGTTCGGTAGATTTGCCATTGATCCACAAGCTGTTTTATGTTGTGTTTGTGCCTATCTGAGTAAGGCCAGATACAGGGCACGCATGTAGCACAACATAGCACAGTATTCCCACCGACAGAAGGGGCTGTGGTGAGAATAACACATCTTCTGACCGGGTGTCTCAAGGAGTAAGCATTTAACATTGGAAGCCAACATCGGCAGGAGGAGATGGTGCCTCGGCCATTGGGAATAGGCTTGCTGCCGCTGCCAGTGTTACTAATGGATGGTTGCTGGTCCACTTAGACCTCTCTGGAGAGGAAGAACCGTCAGCATTCTGCACCACACTCTCCAATCTCACACCGAGCATTGGAGACAAGGAACCCAATCAATAATTTGTGATTTAAGACAGCCTTATTTTATGGGGAGCTGCAAAGATGTTTCAAAGTGACGTTTCCATTACCTCCACCCGCATCTCCGAGCCTTTTGTCAATTCCGGAGGCCAGCTAACAAAACTATCATAAGGTCATAAGGAATAGGAGTAGAATGAGGCCATTCGGCCCATCAAGTCTACTCCGCCATTCAATCATGGCTGATCTACACTGATGAGCCAAAACATTATGACCACCTGCCTAATATGCTGTTGGTCCTCCGTGTGCCGCCAAAACAGCGCCGACCTGCCGAGGCATGGACTCTACAAGACCCCTGAAGGTGACCTGTGGTAACTGGCACCAAAACATTAGCAGCAGATCCTGCAAGTCCTGTAAGTTGCGAGGTGGAGCCGCCGTGGATCGGACATGTCGATCCAGCACATCCCACAGATGCTCAATCGGATTGAGATCTGGAGAATTTGGAGGCCAGGGCAACACCGTGAACACTTCATCACGTTCCTCAAACCATTACCGAACAATGTGTGCAGTGTGGCAGGGCGCACTATCCTGCTGAAAGAGGCCGTTGCCATCAGGGAATACCATTGCCATGAAGGGGTGTACCTGGTCTGCAAAGATGTTTAGGTGGGTGACACGTGTCAAACTGACGTCCACATGAATGGCCGGACCCAGGGTTTCCCAGCAGAACATTGCCCAGAGCATCACACTCCCTCCACCGGCTTGTCATCTTCCCACAGTGCATCCTGGTGCCTTCACTTCCCCAGGTAAACGGCGCACACGTACACGGCCATCCACGTGGTCTAAACCAAAACGGGACTCGTCGGACCAGGCGACCTTCTTCCACTGCTCCAAGGTCCAGTTCCGACGCTCGAGTGCCCAATGTAGGCGCTTTCGATGGTGGACAGGGGTTATCATGGGCACTCTGACTGGTCTGCGATTATGCAGCCCCATACGCAGCAGGGTGCGATGCACTGTGTATTGTGACACATTCCTCCCGTGACCTGCATTAAAATGTTTGTGACTTGTGCCACAGTAGACCTTCTGTCGGTTCGGACCAGACGGGATAGCCTTCGTTGCCCTCGCGCATCGATGAGCCTTGGGCGCCCAACACCCTGTCTGTCGCCGGTTTGTGGTTTGTCCCTCCTCGGACCACTGTCGGTAGGTACTCACCACTGCTGACCGGGAGCACCCCACAAGCCTTGCCGTTTCAGAGATGCTCTGACCAACTTTACTGGCCATAACAATTTGGCCCTTGTCAAAGTCGCTCAGGTCTTTACTCCTGCCCATTTCTCCTGCATCCAACACATCAACTTCAAGAACTGACTGTTCACTTGCTGCCTAATATATCCCACCTCTTGACAGGTGCCATTGCAACAAGATAATCAATGTTATTCACTTCACCTGTCAGTGGTCATAATGTTTTGGCTCGTCGGTGTATCTCTCGCTCCTGACCCCATTCTCCTACCTTCTCCCCATAAACTCTGGCACCCGTACTAATCAAAAATCTACCTATCTCTGCCTTAATCTGCCTCGATCCATCACTTCCAAAAGCTGGCTGTGGATTGTGCAAGCTATTGGCTGGGACTGCAGGCTAAATATCATCTTGGCAGGGAGAATTGAAAGCTCATAAGCTCGCAAACTCGTTGCCAAGATTTAGCCATTGGGCAGCTCTTCCTGCAATCTATAATTCAAAGTGGCAAGCAATGCTTTTAAACGCTTTGCTGTGCTCCATCTATCTGGCCTCTTGACTTTCAACTGTGAAATAACCATCTGATTTGTCCTGTGTTACCGCAGATGCATTTTAGAAGCCTTCTTTTTTTTTTGTAACATACAAATCGTTTCTGAATATTTTTGCCGCAGCTGAATTTTTGAGTTCCTTGTTGTACAGTGATTTGATGTGAAGGCAAATCAGTCTTGTGGCCAATGATCTCCTATCCTGGGGAGTTCGAGGCCTGGATGTGACTGCGCTCTCCATCACAGCAACCCGGGGTCAGTGGAAACACGACCACCCTGCCCATATAAATAGCTGGTGGGGGAGGGATGGAGAGAGGGGGAATGCAGTATTCCCTCCCACTCCATCCCTCCCCATCCAAGTCGCACCAGCTTCTCGTTCCCACCTAGCAAACAGTGGCCCGTTTCCTTTGTCATCGTTACCTTTTTGCATACCTTTCATTCATTTGTTGTGTATCTCTCTGCATCCCCGTCTTTGTCTCGAGTTTCCTTTCCCCTCCCCCCGACTCTCAATCTGAAGAAGGGTCCTGGCACGAAACGTCACCCGTTCCTTCTCTTCAGAAAAATGCTGCCTGTCCCGTTGAGTTACTCCGGCATTTTGCGTCTTTCTTCGGTTTAAACCAGCATCTGCAGTTCCTTCCTACACGCTACCCATATAAATGTTGTGACTGCAACAGCGGATGAGAGGATGAGAGACTGGGAAAGGGGGACATGGCTGGGTTAGGGGGGCGGGGTGGGGGGGGGGGAACAGGGACGGGCGGGAATGAATGGAATAATGGCAGGGGGGCTGCCTGCTGTCACGTGCCATGTCAGGCAGGAGATACAGGACCTAGGTACATGTGACAATAAAGTCTCATTGAATCATTGATATAATATATATAACATATATATGATATAAGAAAATAACTGCAGATGCTGGTACAAATCGATTTATTCACAAAATGCTGGAGTAACTCAGCAGGTCAGGCAGCATCTCGGGAGAGAAGGAATGGGTGACGTTTCGGGTCGAGACCCTTCTTCAGACATATATGATATATGTTATAACATATAATATATATATATATAACATATAATAACACCATTATTTAAATAAGTATATCTATATGAACATATAAGGGTGTATGAGTATTTTTGTATTAATATCTGACTTATTGTACGGGTGGGTGACTATATTTGTATTTATATTTTGTATGTAAATGGTCGGGTATATATATGTATATATATGATTGGCCTAATGTATGTATATATATCAGATGCAGTTAATATAGACATTATTGTGTAAATAAGTATATTCATATGATTGTAGGGGTGAGTGGGTATATATGGAGTTATATACGTATTTTAGGTATTAGTTATTATAGATAATACTTGATAAATATTGATTAGGGAATGGGGTAGGATTAAATAAGTTCACACTTCTTCCTACTCCTTTTCGCACATGTAAAGACGTTAAGTAATGGATGAAATTCTTTGTATTTCTTCTGTTTTTTTTGTTTATTTTGTTTTTTAATTGATGTCTTTTAACATGTACGAAATAAAATAAAATGAAATGAAATGAAATGGACTCATTGAACTTGGTGTTGACTGACTCACTTCCTGACTCTGCAAAGTATTTTAGACTCTTGAGGTTTAGACTATAGACTTTAGAGTTACAGCGTGGAAACAGGCCCTTTGGCCCACCGAGTCCATGTCGACCAATGATCGCACACCCACTAACACTATCCGACACGCGAGGGACAATTTACAATTTTCCAGAAGCCAATTACCCTACAAACCTGTACGCCTTTGGAGTGTGGGAGGAAACCGGAGCACCTGGAGAATACCCACGTGGTCGCAGGGAGAACATACAAATTCTGTAGCACCCGTAGTCAGGATCGAACCCGGGTCTCTGGCGCTGTAAGGCAACAACTCTATGCAAAAACTGCCAGTGGCAAGGATGGGGGCATGATATAGATTATTTGAGGGTATTAGCTATAAGGAGAGGTTAGACAAGCTTGGATTGTTTTCCCCAGAACGTGGGAGGCTGAGGGGAGAGCTGATGGTCGATAAAACATGGAGAGGCATTGATAGAATAGTCAATCAGAACCTTTTTCCCAGAGTGGAAATAACCCAGGGGTATGAACATTGCCTTCTCTAACTTCAAGTACCCTTGCTTTCCCCCTCTCTCCATCCCTCCCCCTTCCCAGTTCTCCGACCAGTCTGACTGTCTCCGAGTACATTTTATCTCTGTTTTATCTCTGAATTTTATCTCTGAAGAAGGGTCTCGACCCGAAACGTCACCCATTCCTTCTCTCCTGATATGCTGCCTGAACTGCTGAGTTACTCCAGCATTTTATGAAATAAATACCTTCGATTTGTACCAGAATCTGCAGTTATTTTCTTACACTATTTTATCTCTCTTTGCTTTGTCGTTACGTTCTCCCAGCTAACAATGATCTGTTCTACATTTTCCCTGGTCGCCATCCCTTGTCCTGGTTTCACACCTTAATACTTCCTTATCGATGTATCTTCCTCTCCCCTGACATCGGTCTGAAGAAGGGTCTCGACCCAAAACGTCACCCATTCCTTCTCTCCGGAGATGCTGCCTGTTCCGCTAAGTTACACCAGCATTTTGCATTTATCTTCATGGAAATATCAAAGAGTAGAGACCCTGGCTTTAGGGTGAGTGGGGCAAAGTCTAAAGCAGATGTGTGGGGCCTTCATAACACTGTGTTGTGGGTGCCTGGAGCACAATAGACAATAGACAATAGGGGTGGTGGTGGAGGCAGATACCACTGTGATATTTCAGTTTTGAGTTTCCGTTTCAGTTTAGTTTATCGTCATGTGGGCTGAGGTACAGTGAAAAGATTTTGTTGCGTGCTAACCAGTCAGCGGAAAGACAACACATGATTACAATCGACCCATTTACAGCGTACAGATACACGATAAGGGAATAACGTTTAAAGCGAGCAAAGTCCGATCGAGGATAGTCCGAGGGTCACCAATGAGGTAGATGGTAGTTCAGCACTGCTCTCTGGTTGTGGTGGGATGATTCAGTTGCCTGATGACAGCTGGGAAGAAACTGTCCATGAATCTGGAGGTGTGCTTTTTTCACACTTCTCTACCTTTTACCTGATGGGAGAGGGGAGAAGAGGGAGTGGCCAGGTTGCGACCTGTCCTTGATTATGCTGCTGGCCTTGCCGAGGCAGCGTGAGGTGTAAATGGAGTCAATAGAAGGTTTTTAGAAAAGCACATGATATGCAAGGAATGGAGGGATACAGGTATGGAACAGAGGAGATTTGTTTAACTTGAAGTATAATTTTCAGCCTGGATATTGTGGGCCTAAGTGCCTGATCTTGTTCTGTAAACTCTATGTTCTAATTTCCAAGTATTTGTATATTTTACTCGAAGGTAGACACAAAAAGCTGGAGTAACTCAGCGGGACAGGCAGCATCTCTGGAGAGAAGGAATGGGTGACGTTTCGGGTCGAGACTTTTCTTCATTTTATTCATTGTGGTGTGGAGGAAAAAGTCGGCAGGAACTTTCAACGAGAGATTGTTGATAAATGTGAGTAAAGGAAACATTGTAGAGCTGTGTGGAAAGAACTAGGGTGTACAATTAATCAGACGTCTCTTTCAGAGAGCTAGCAATGGGGCAAAAGGCCGAATGGCCTTTTTTGGTGCGATTACAAGAAAAGACTGATTCAATCTTCAGCTGGCTGCCTCTGAATGTGTTATGTTTGACATTATTCCTTGATTTAGATTCACCTCATTGATTCGAATCCTGAGTTATGTTTCTGTGTTTATACCAGTGTCAATCCAAAGCCAGCCTGCGTCGATGTCTCAGGCAGCGGGTAGTAATGATTGACAGATGCACTGCCTGGAAAGGTAATGGAAGCTGATTTAACAATAATTTGACATCTTCATGAACGGACACTGAAATAGGGGAAATGTTCAGAGTAATGTGGCACATGCAGGTTCAGGCGAGCTCTTTCAATGTGCCAGCACGGACAGAATGGGCTGAATGGCCTTATATGGAGAAGCACTTTTATTTAGTTAGAGAAAAGGAAAGCTCTTACCCTCTTTGTTGCAAGAGGCAATAAAATAAGGAATTATTTGAACTGCCTCATCTTCTAAACAAAGGAGGTCCTCAGGTCAAAATTCAGGCTGCTTGACATTCATTTCGTGTAGTTTAGAGATACAACATGGAAACAGGCCCTTTGGCCCACCAAGTCCATGCTGACCATGATCACAAGTTCTATCCTAGACAACGCTTGGGACAATTTACAGAATGCAATCAACCTACAAACCTGCATGTTTTTGGAGTGTGGGAGGAAACCAGAGCACCCGGAGAAAACCCCAGGGAGAATGCACAAACTCCGTGCAGACAGCACCCGCGGTCGGGATCGCTGGCGCTGTAAGGCAGCAACTCAGCCGCGGCGCTATTGTGCCGCCCTTCACCATCGGTGGCGCAGCGGTGGAGTTGCTGCCTTACAGCGAATGCAGCGCCGGAGACTCAGGTTCAATCCTGACTACGGGTGCTGTCTGTACGGAGTTTGTACGTTCTCCCTGTGACCTGCGTGGGTTTTCTCCGAGATCTTCGGTTTCCTCCCGCACTCCAAAGACGTACAGGTATGTAGGTTAATTGGCTGGGCAAATGTAAAAATTGTGCCTAGTGGGTGTAGGATAGTGTTAGTGTGTGGGGATCGCTGGGCGGCGCGGACCCGGTGGGCCGAAGGGCCTGTTTCCGCGCTGTATCACTAAATCTAAAAAATCAATAAAACATGGAGTCTAATCTTTCGATTGTTACTCAATATGTATTGAGCTGTAGAAGTGTTGGTTACAAAATGGCTGCAAAAATGAATACAGGAATTTGTAATGAAAAGCCAAGAGTGTCGAGACATTGATTGATGATCAGACACACCTTGGATTGTCTTTAAACTAGAATTGATCGATGTAGCGATTAAAAGAAGAAAAATTGCTACTTCGTCTAAACTTGAACCGTAGAGCAGCCATGAAGTAAGAGTAAGGCAGCAAGCCAAAGCAAGGCTTGACTCAGCAGTTCGCACTCCCACATCCTCAGGCGGGAGGCCGGAGATGGAGATGCATATCAGAGGGGCTGGGTTCAACAGTAGAGCCTCTGCCTCACAGCTCCAGTGACCCAGTCACAGTGGTGTAGCGGTAGAGTTGCAGCCTTACAGCGAATGCTGCCCGCTCTTCCCGTGACCGTTGTTAATTATAGACAATAGACAATAGACAATAGGTGCAGGAGGAGGCCATTCGGCCCTTTGAGCCAGCACCGCCATTCAATGTGATCATGGCTGATCATTCTCAATCAGTACCCCATTCCTGCCTTCTCCCCATACCCCCTGACTCCGCTATCCTTAAGAGCTCTATCCAGCTCTCTCTTGAATGCATTCAGAGAATTGGCCTCCACTGCCTTCTGAGGCAGAGAATTTCACAGATTCACTACACTCTGACTGAAAAAGTTTTTCCTCATCTCAGTTCTAAATGGCCTACCCCTTATTCTTAAACTATGGCCCCTTGTTCTGGACTCCCCCAACATTGGGAACATGTTTCCTGCCTCTAACGTGTCCAACCGCTTAATAATCTTATACGTTTCGATAAGATCCCCTCTCATCCTTCTAAATTCCAGGGTTCTTGTCAATTGTCCCTAGTATTATACGGTCATAATGTCATAGGTGATAGGAGCAGAAGTAAGCCATTCGGCCCATCAAGTCTACTCTGCCATTCAATCATGGCTGATCTATCTCTCCCTCCTAACCCCATTGTCCTGACTTCGCCCCATAATCCCTGATACCTGCACTGTCTAAGATTGTAGATATCCTTGATGTCGTCTCGGATAGAATCCAGTTGCTCAGGATTCCTCCCACATCCCTTAGTCAGGTGGGCTGTGTAATGTCCGCTGTAAGACCCTGTTGTGGCAAGCACAATGAATATACGCCCGACATCTTGTAAGAAGTTTTAATAAAGATCCTTCACCAGGAAACTTCCAGAAGGTCACCTGACCTCAGTCACAAGGCACAAGCACATTGGCCAGCTTCTGCTCTTGGCCTCTAGGGGGCACTGGCATTTATATTACATACACATCACAGGCTGGTAGGCTAATTGGCTGCTGTAAATCACCCTGAGAGAGGCACAATGAGTGGAGATGGGTGGGAGCTCAAGTGAATGCGGGAAGTAAGTTGCAGGGAATAATGAGTGGGGATTTGCGAGCTAGCAAAGACTCGATGGGCCGAATGGTCTTCTTCCATGTCATAGGGAAATATGGAATTCAAAATAGAAATGCAGATGCTGGAAACCAGGAAGAAAAAATAAAAGCAAAATTGCTGGAAAAGCACGGCTGGTCAGGCAGCATCTGTGGGAAAAGGAAACAGTCAGAAGAATCGCGGGCCCGAAACTTTAACCGTTTCACTTAGTTGAGTTTTTTTTTTGGTTTGGAGATACAGCGTGGAAACAATCCTTTCGGCCCACCGAGTCCGTGCCGACCGACAATCAACGTAGACTCTAGCACTCCAAAGGCATACAGGTTTGTAGGTTAATTGGCTTCATTTAAAATTGTAAATTGTACCTTGTGTGTGGGACAGTGTTAGTGTACCGGGTGGTCAGTGTGGACTTGGTGGGCCGAAGGGCCTGTTTTCGCGTTGCACGTCTAAAGTGTAAAGTCACAGGATTAGGCCCTTTAGCCCATAATATTCACAAAGGTCACAAGAGTTGCACTAGGCCTCTGTGCATAGAATATATTCAATGTCTTGACCGAGCCACACTATAAATTATTGACTGGGTGACACAATGAATGTATAAAAGCCATGTTCTGTTTTGCATTTCTTCCATATATTTTTAATGAACAAAGTTTACTTTTGAAATAATAAAAACGTCATAAATTTAGGGGAAGGAGAGGGGAGATAACGGTCATGAAATCGCTGCTTGCCGAATGCTGATTAGATTAGCCGATGATTAATATCTTACTTAGTTACAAGATAAAGGGCTGGTCATTTAAAATTGAGGTGTACAGTATTTTCTTTTGGGAGAGGGTGTTACATCTCCATAACCCTCTTCCCTGTTTGGCTTTGAAGGTGAGGTCATTAGAAGTTATTCTGTCATTTATGGTTGGCACAGTGGCACAGCGGTAGAGTTGCTGCCTTACAGCGCCAGAGAGACCTGTGTTCCATCCTGAACACGGGTGCTCTCTGTACAGAGTTTGTACGTTCTCCCTGTGACCATGTGGGTTTTCTCCGGGTGCTCCGGTTTCCTCCCACACTCCAAAGGCGTGCAGGTTTGCTGGTCACTTGGCTTCAGTAAATATTGTAACTTGTCCCCAGTGTGTAGGATAGTGCTGATAGTAGGATACGGGGTGATTGCTGGTCGGAGTGGACTCGATGGGCTGAAGGGCCTGTTTCCGTGCAGTATCTCTAAGGTCTGAAGTCTAAAGCAGTGTTGGAGGTCGATAACTTTCGGAAAGTTTGTAGAATTGAGGACCGTAGGGAATGGGCACAGAGGAGTTGAAGGCTCAGGTAGAAGATCAGCCATTTTGGTATTGAATGGTGGCACAGGCTTGAAGGGCTGAGTGGCCTTCTGTTATTCTGCTCAACCTATTGTCAGGGCATCTCTGACCAGACTTCACCTTGGTCTGGTCATTATGCTTGGCATAGTTTATTTATATTAAATTCTTCCCTTCTGCCAGAAGCTGTTGTTGAAGTAATTGTGTCTCACTGTTTAAGAGTCAGGTTGGATATTGGGGCTGTGGTGAGGATCAAGGAGAGGTGGCAGTCTGCATAAAGATGAACACACAATGAATCACGTTCTTAGAGGCCTTCACTGCCAAGGCCACGGAATAAACCTCATAATTCGCAAGGTTGGAAATTTGAGTCCGTTGCCAAACATCCAACATTGCCACGGCCCCAGAAAAATAAACCGGCCTTCAGAATGAATAGTGAAATAAAACACTGCCCGGTCCATCACGAGTACTGACCTCCCCACCCTTGCAGGGATCGACAGGAGTCGCTGCCTCAAAAAGGCAGCCAGCATCATCAGAGACTCACACCACTCTGGCCACGCTCTCATTTCACCTCTGTCATGGGGAAGAAGGTAGAGCAGCCTGAAAACTGTAACGTCCAGGTTCAGGAACAGCTTCTTCCCTACAGCCATCAGACTATTAAACACAACAGCCTCCAAATAAACTCCAAACTACATAGACATGGGGGCATTGTTTTTGTCTTGGCACTAATGTTGTTTTAAAAAAATCTATCTATCTATCTATCTATCTATCTATCTATCTATCTATCTATCTATCTATCTATCTATCTATCTATCTATCTATCTATCTATCTATCTGTCTGTCTGTCTGTCTGTCTGTCTGTCTGTCTGTCTGTCTGTCTGTCTGTCTGTCTGTCTGTCTGTCTGTCTGTCTGTCTGTCTGTCTGTCTGTCTGTCTGTCTGTCTGTCTGTCTGTCTGTCTGTCTGTCTGTCTGTCTGTCTGTCTGTCTGTCTGTCTGTCTGTCTGTCTGTCTGTCTGTCTGTCTGTCTGTCTGTCTGTCTGTCTGTCTGTCTGTCTGTCTGTCTGTCTGTCTGTCTGTCTGTCTGTCTGTCTGTCTGTCTGTCTGTCTGTCTGTCTGTCTGTCTGTCTGTCTGTCTGTCTGTCTGTCTGTCTGTCTGTCTGTCTGTCTGTCTGTCTGTGCTTATATGTATGTGTATATGTAGGTATGTATGTGTACGTAAACACCATTGTAATCAAAGACCTTTCCCACCCCGGAGCAGGGAGAAACAGACCTTCCATAAGTTTAGTTTACTTTAGTTTAGTGATACAGCATGGAAACAGGCCCTTCGGCCCACCAGGTCCGGGCCGACCAGCGATCCCCACACATTAACACTACCCTACACACACTAGGGACAATTTTACACATTTATACCAAGCCAATTAATCTACAAACCTGTATGTCTTTGGAGTGTGGGAAGAAACCGAAGATCTCGGAGAAAACACAGGCAGCTCAAGAGGAGAACGTACAAACTCCCTACAGACAAGCACCCGTGGTCAGGATGGAACCCGGGTCTCTGGTGCTGTCGGGCAGTAGCTTTACCGCTATGCCACTGTGCTGCTCAGGATAACGGTACACCCACGCTAGGGTATTGTCCGATTTACCTCCACCCCTTTCCAGACATTGGACTTTGTCAATGGAACAATTGCACAACAATGCTGAGAACTATCTTCTGCACTCCATACCTTTCCCTTCGCTCTCCCTGTTATGCTTGAGTTTGGCTTGATTGTGTTTATGTACAGTCTCATCTGATTTGATTGGATAGCATGCAGTACAAAGCTTTTCACTGTACCTCAGTACACTTATCAATAATAAACCTAAAGTCATAGAGAGATACAGGGTGTAAATACATCCCAGAGCCTACTGATTTCATGCCAACAATAAAGTGGGTAATGGTAGAATGCACAACAATCCTTTCAAGAGAGAGCTAGATAGAGCTCTTAAGGATAGCGGAGTCAGGGGGTATGGGGAGAAGGCAGGAACGAGGTACTGATTGAGAATGATCAGCCATGATCACATTGAATGGTGGTGCTGGCTTGAAGGGCCGAATGGCCTACTCCTTGTCTATTGCCTATTGTCTATTAAAAGCAATTTATTTAAAATCATTCTACCATTACCCACTTTATCCACCCCGCATTTGGGTCACTAATTTAGTTTAGTCTCGTTTAGAATAGTTTAGTTTAGGAATACAGGGTGGGAAAAGGCCCTTCGGCCCAACGCATCCATGCCGACCATCGATCACCCTTACACTACCCAGTTCTATCCTACATACTTGGGACAATTTACAGAAGCTGGTTAACCTACTTAATCCTCCTGCGCGTCTTTGAAATGTTGGAGGAAACTGGAGCACCCGGAGAAAAGTCCACGCGGTCACTGGGAGAACTTGCAAACTCCATACAGACAGCACCTGTAGTCAGGATCGGACACGGGCCTCTGGCACCGTGAGGCAGCAAATCTGCCGCTGTGCCACTGTGCTGCCCATAATTTCCTTTGTGGAAGTAAATCAACTGCCTTTGTCCAGTCCTGGTCCATATATAAATCCAGGCTCAGTAATGTGGTTAACTCTTCGGGATAATCAAGGTGAACAACGATGCTGGCCAAGTCAGTGGGGTGCACATCCCACTCCTGAACAAAGGGGGCGCACAAGATCTCACGCCATGATGCTACCATAAAGTCAAAAAATAATGTCAAGATTTCTCAGCAGGATACAGCAAGAAAGAACAACAGCACCTTTCATGCCATCTTTAGGGCAATTATAAGAACAATTAAAGGCACCCAGAAAGATGCATCACAAGGCTTGTCTCTCATCCAGTTCCTTGTTTAGTTTAGGAAGGAACTGCAGGTGCTAATTTCAACCGAAGACACCGTAGACACAAAAAGCTGGAGTAACTCAGCGGGACAGGCAGCATCTCTGGAGAGAAGGAATGGGTGACGTTTCGGGTCGAGGCCCTTCGAATAGATGCTGGAACAATGGGACATGGGAAGGGGTGGGTGAGAGAATATTCCCAAAGGATTTGGACAGGGTTTGTGAAGGACATACACAGTCAGGAGACACATTGTTTGTTGAATAGTGTCTTGAAACTGGTCCATCTAGAGCTCCAAGACGGGAGCTATCGGGAGAGTTTGAACAGCCTAGGACTTTATTCCTTGGAGCGCAGGAGGATGAAGGGTGATCAGGAAGGGAATAGATAGGGTAAATGCACAGATACTTTTACCCAGAGTAGGGGAATCAAGAACCAGAGGACACGTGTTTAATGGGAGGGGGGAAAGATTTAATGGGAAACCGAGGGGCAACTTTTTCACACAAAGGGTGGTAGGTATATGGAACAAGGTAGCAGAAGAGGTAGTTGTGGTAGGTACTATCACAACGTTTAAGAAACATTTGGACAGGTACAAGGATAGGATCGGTTGAGAGGGATATGGGCAGGTGGGACTAGTGCAGATGGGGCACGTTGGTCAGCGTGGGCCGAAGGGCCTGTTTCCACACTGTATGATTCTATGACTCTATCTCTGACATTTTCCCCCTTCACCTTAAACCTTTGCCCTCTGCTTCTCGATTCCTTTACACTGGGCCGAGACTCTGTGCGTCTACCCGATCTATTCGTCTCATGATTTTATAACCTCTCTATTCACAAAATGGTGGAGTAACTCAGCAGGTCAGGCAGCATCTCGGGAGAGAAGGAATGGCCGACGTTTCGGGTCGAGACCCTTCTTCAGACACAGCACAGATCAGTCTGAAGAAGGGTCTCGACCCGAAACGTCACCCATTCCTTCTCACGCGAGATGCTGCCTGACCTGCTGAGTTACTCCAGCATTTTGTGAATAAATACCTTCGATTTGTACCAGCATCTGCAGTTATTTTCTTATTATAGCCTCTCTAAGATCAATCCTCATCCTCCTGCACCCCAGGGAATGGGGTCCCAGCCTGCTCAATGTCTCCCTATAGCTCAGACCCTCGAGTCCTCGTAATGTCCTTGTAAACCTTCTCTGCGAGGCATGGTATTTAAAGGTGCCGATCACAGAGATCAGGGTGGACACCGCAACATGGATGCCACCCCATTAAATGTTACAGCTTCAGAGCAAACACAAACGTAAAAGCTGTCTGGTGGATAAAAATGCCAGACCAATGTAAAATCCCTTGGAAAAGCCAAGAGTCAATGACACTCAGCAACGGCACAAATTTGCTGCAGTCTGCACAAAACCAATTTTCAACAGCACAGCACAGCACAAGTTTTTTTTTGAGAGTTGTGCAAATGAAATTCTTGGCTGAAAGCGCGACAAACATATATTGGCAGAAACAAGGCTGTGACTCGTTTCTAAGGGTCTGCCTCACTGGGCTAGTGAGAAACCACGGAGGAACACTTTGCCTGCTCACTTTCTGATTCATTTACCAGTTGCTTTAACACCCGGGAACGAAGGCGTGCTTGCAAATCTCGTCTTTTTTTAAAGAACGTCAGAGAGACCTCTGCAGCTATTTCTTCACAGCCTCAAACACCTTCAAAACGTAGACACCATATCAACATAGGAAAGTTAGCAGAAGTCTGTGCGCAGTAATGATCAGAGTTAAATCAATGATCATTGATTATCACACTTAAGACTGGAGCGACTAGGCTTGTATACACTGGAATTTAGAAGGATGAGAGGGGATCTTATCGAAACGTATAAGATTATTAAGGGGTTGGACACGTTAGAGGCAGGAAACATGTTCCCAATGTTGGGGGAAGTCCAGAACAAGGGGTAGGCCATTTAGAACTGAGATGAGGAAAAACTTTTTCAGTCAGAGAGTTGTGAATCTGTGGAATTCTCTGCCTCAGAAGGCAGTGGAGGCCAATTCTCTGAATGCATTCAAGAGAGAGCTGGATAGAGCTCTTAAGGATAGTGGAGTCAGGGGGTATGGGGAGAAGGCAGGAATGGGGTACTGATTGAGAATGATCAGCCATGATCACATTGAATGGCGGTGCTGGCTCGAAGGGCCGAGTGGCCTCCTCCTGCACCTATTGTCCATTGTCTATTGTCTATTGTCTATTGTCACTTCCTCATTTTTCTCTACACATTAGTGCCGATTTTTCGGAGGCCCATTAAACTAGAAACCCGCCTGTGGGATGTGGGAGGAAACCGGAGCACCCAGAGGAAACCCACATGGTTGCAGAATAAAAACTCAGAATAAAAGGACGCACCTTTAGATAGGAGATGAAGAGGAATTTCTGTATTCAGAGGGTGGTGAATCTGTGGAATTCATCCATTGCCACAGACGTCTGTGGAGGCCAAGTCATTGGGTATTTTTAAATTGGAGATTGACACTTGATTATTCAGGGTGTCAGGGGTTGTGGCGAGAAGGCAGGGGAATGGGGTTGAGACCCCAACAACTCTCACCGACTTCTACAGATGTGCCTTGGAAAGCATTTCATCGCGATGTATCAATGTATGGTTTGGGAACAGCTCCATCCAAGACCGCAGAAACTTGTAGGCATAACCCAGACCATCAAGCAAACCAATTTCCCTTCCAATGACTCCATCTACACTTCACGCTGCCTCGGCAAGGCCACCAGCATAATCAAGGACCAGTCTCACCATGGCCATTCCTTCTCCCCTCTCCCATCAGGCAAGAGGTACAGAAGTGTGAAAACGCACAGCTCCAGATTCAGGAACAGTTTCTTCCCAGCTGTTATCAGACAACTGAACCGTCCTCTCACTAACTAGAGGGCAGTTCTGACCTCCCATCTACTTAATAGGAGACATTTGAACTATCTTTATTCTGGCTTTAATGGAGTTTATTTTGCACTAAACGTGATGCCCTTTATCCTGTATCTGTACACTGTGGACAGCATGACCGCAATCATGTATAGTCTTTTCTTTGATTGGATAGCACGCAACAAAAAGGCTTTTCACTGTACCTTGGGACATGTGACAATAATAAATTAAACTAAACTAAGCCTCGAGATGCTTGTGAACTGGAACATGAGGTACATCAGGATGGTCCATGGGATGAAGTGTCTCATATATGAGACATCGGATAGGTTGGATCTTGCATTAGAGGATGCTAAGGGGGTACCCGATAGAGTGATAAAACCCAATGAAAGGCTCAGATTCGGATGTTTTTATTCAGTCTGTCGAAGGGTCCCGACCCGAAACCTCGTCTGTCCATTCGCTGCACAGATGCTGCCTGACCCTCTGTGTTACTCCAGCACTTTGCATTTTGGATGTGGTTGGAATATACTGAGGAGGTTGTTTTTTTGCTTCAGGTTTCCTGCATCTGCAGTGTTTTGCTTTGGGATGGGTCGGCCATTTTGTTAAAAGATTCCTGAATTATGAGTGGTGTCCTGATGTATCTCATGCACGCGAGAGGGCCGTGTGTGAGCAGAGGTCATGAGTGTACGTGTCAGTGCGTGCACCAATGCACTAGCTCGCAGTGCGTCCATACATTTTTATATCTGTTTATGTGTGTGTGTGTGTGTGTGTTTGTACGTGCGTGTGTGTGTGTGTGTATACGTGTGTGTGTGCGCATGTGCATGTGTATGTATGTGAGTATATGTTTGTGAGTGGGTATGTGGGTGTATGTGGGTGTAGGTGGGTGTGTGTGGGTGTGTGTATGTGTGCATGTGCATGTATGTGTATGTATGTGCATGTGTGTGTGTACAAGTGTGCGTGCGTATATGTGTGCATGCATGTGTACGTGCGAATGTGTGTGAGTGTGTGTATGTATGCATGTGTGTGCATGTGTATGTTTATACATGTGTGTGTGCATGTGTGCGTGTGTTCATGTGTGCGTGCACGCGTGCTTGCTTATGTGTATGAGTGTGTGTGTGTGTGTGTGTGTGTGGGTGCATGTGCATGCATGTGTATGTATATGCATACGTGTGTGCGTGCATGTGTATGTGTGTGCGTGCATGTGTGTATATGCAAGTGTGTGTGTGTGTGTGTCAGTGTGTGCTTGCGTGTGTGTGGTCTACCAACAGTTATCGGGGATATTAATCCTTTTACTTGACGTGTCATGCACGTTTCGATAAAGTGAATACAGTGGTATAATTTTTTTTTAAATTCCTCATGCCAAAACCACGATAACCCCCAGGAACTATTTGCTACAAAGCAATTAAATGAGACATCATTGTTCGTGGGATTGCAGTGATGAGCAATAAAATCAGGCTGGTAAAAGTAGTGTCGGACCCATTGGCCTGGACCCAAGTTGTCTACACTCTTGTTACAAAGTGCCGGTGAAGCATCATTGCGGGTACAAGATGGATGCTGGCGAGATGCAGAGAGATTAAGGAAGACGCAAACCCCTTGGAAAAATGTGTTTTGATAGCCAACATCACCCGTACACTAGTTCTATGTTATCCCACTTTCGCATTCTGCACAATGGCGGCAATCTATAGAATTGCAGCATCAGTAAACAAATCATTAAAATATGAAAAGGCTGGCAATTAATGCAATACCTTTATTGAATCTAGGTTGGGTGACATTGGGAATAGTGCAAAGGGTCTTTACATAATGAAAAGGATGCACTAAAGACAAATTACAGTAGTTGAATGACACAGCACCCTGGAGCTTTAAGCCTAAAAGTTAATATTGAATAGATTTTTTTCCACTGGGAAAGTAAAACTGAAGGTGACTCCATTGAGGCTTTGTGGGTTATGATGAGTTTGAAAGGGTAAATGTAGAGACTCTACCTCATCCTGCAGTCAAGACCAACACCGAGGGCCATAAATGTTTAATAATGATTCATAAATATTGAAGAATATCACTAACAAATTTATTATGGGATGCAAGAACTACTTCTTAATCCAAGGGCGGTACGGATGTGGAAGTCATTCCTAGAGGGAATGGTTGAGGTGAATAGCAGGGAAGCATTTAACGGGAAGTTGGATGAATTCACGAGAGAGATAATGTAACAATAGGTATAAAACTAGCAGAGTCAATAGACTTTTATACCATTCAAAGTGAGCTCAAAGTGGGTTATTCATTTTAAAGAATCGTTAACCATCTTCTAATTGCTATCATTATGAGCAGGTAATAATAGTTTGGTCTCTCCTTTATTGTTTGGAGTCCTCTCGGAAGAATGCATTGTGTAACACTATCTTAGGCTGCATTTTTTTTGGATGGAATAAATATTTTATCGTTCCCTCGTCAGTGGGTTTCAAGTCGGTGGATTGAGGTGTGGATTAGATGTAGCTGTTGAAAACCCGGAAGGATTTGGAATGGGTGAATACGGAGACTATTCCCACAGATGAAATATCTCACAACTTGCAGGTAGACACGAAAAGCTGGAGTAACTCAGCGGGACGGGCAGCATCTCTGGAGAGAAGGAATGGGCGACGTTTCGGGTCGCGACCCTTCTTCAGGGTGGTCAGGGATAAGGGAAACGAGAGATATGGACGATCGTGTAGAGAGATAAAGAACAATGAATGAAAGATACGCAAAAATGTCACGATGATAAAGGAAAACTGAAGGCGCATGTTTAAAACAATTAGGAAAATGCTCTTGAGGAAATACTTAGGATAGCATGCATCATGATCTCTGTAAGGGCAGCGGAAATAGATTTAGTAATAAGTTCTGTATTTACAAAAGGAATAACTGCCAGGGGTAGCACCTTCACATGCAAATTCTCTACTTAACAGCTGCACGACACCACTACATTCTGGTCTATAAGCCAAACACTTATGAACTCTCCAAGGGCACTTTAGATATCTACATGTGCAATATATAGCAAAGCTTCCCCTTTTCACTCTTGCACTTTATTTTTTAATTTTTTAATGTTTATTTTATTGTCTGCTTAATATATTGTTTTTACCTTGGTCGAGCAAAGCACCGAGTCAAATTCCTTGTATGTGTACATCTTTGGCCAATAAATTGGTTTTGATTCTGATTCTGATTCTGATAGAGCTGCTGCCTTACAGTACCAAAGACCCAGGTTCGATCCTGATCTCGGGCGATGTTTCCACGGAGTTACAGTTCAGTTTATTGTCACGTGTACCGAGGTGCAGTGAAAAACTTTCGTTGCGTGCTATCCAGTCAGCAGAAAGTGGTAGGGTTGCTGCCTTACAGTGCCAGAGACCTGAGTTCGATCCTGACCCATGGGTGCCGCCTGTATGGAGTTTGTACGTTCCCCCCTGTGACCGGGTGGGTTTTCTCAGTGTGCTCAGGTTTCCCCCTACATTCCAAAGATGTCCAGGTTTTGTAGATTAACTAGCTTGCCCCCAGTGTGTAGAATGCGAAAGTGGGATATCATAGAACTGGTGTACGGGCGATCGATGGTCAGCCGGGGCTCGGTGTGCCAAAGGGCCCATTTTCCCACTGTATCTCGAAAACTAAAACTAAAACGAAAACGAAAACGAAAACTAAAACTAAAACTAAAACTAAAACTAAAATTAAAACTAAAACTAAAACTAAAATTAAAACTAAAATTAAAACTAAAACTAAAACTAAAACTAAAACTAAAGCTAAAACTAAAACTAAAATTAAAACTAAGCCATGGGGTAAGAACAGGAAGAAGGACTTTAATCGGATTTATTATGATGAGCAAAAACAAAAATATGGGAGGTAACTCAGCAGGCCAGGCAGCATCTGTGGAGAGAAGTGGACAGGTGAAGTGAACAGGTGAGGTTTACAGTTTGGGACCCTTCTTCAGAGTGATGTCTGAAAAAGGGTGGCAACCTGAAACAATGCATTTGGAGCACGATGAGCAAATTTGGGCCCCATATCTGAGGAAGGATGTGCTGGCTCTGGCGAGGGCCCAGAGAAGGTTTACAAGAATGATCCCAGGAATGAGTGGGTTGGCATGTGATGAGCGTTTGTCGGCACTGGGCCTGCACTCGCTGGAGTTTAGAAGGTTGAGGGGGGGACCTCATTGAAACTTACAGAAAAATGAAAGGCCTAGATAGAGTGGATGTGGAAAGGATGTTTCCACTGGTGGGAGAGTCTAGGACCAGAGGTCATAGCCTCAGAGTTAAAGGGCGCTCTTTTAGAAAGGAGGTGAGGAGGAACTTCTTTAGTCAGAGGGTAGCTAATCTGTGGAACTCATTGTCACAGAGGGCAGTGGAGGCCAAGTCAGTAGATATTTTTTTAAGGCAGAGGTAGACAAATTCTTGATAAGAATGGGTGTCAAGGGTTATGGGGAGAAGCCAGGAAAATGGGATTAGGAGGCAGAGATCAGCCGTGATTGAATAACTTGTGATTCATCAATAATCAGAAGTGGTTTCTAAGCATTCTGCTGGACAATACCAAACTCTGATCAAAAACAGGTGTGTGGTGAGGATCATGGAAGCACGGTGAAAAGAGGTGGGAATTTCCAAGATCTGGTTGTTGTGTTTCCTGATGCAAGAAGCGCCGAGATTTATGACAGTATTTATCAGCGAGGATTATTTCACCTGCATTGCAGTCATTCGTTGCATTGTGGTGTAATTTAAAAGCAGTAGTAAATTTTACCCAACGCATAAAACATACTAATGAGCAGCGGGGGAAAAAGGTGGAGAAACATAAAACGGCAAGAGTGGGATTTGATGGTAAACTGATGCAGTGTGGCTGGTTCTTAATTATCTTGTAAGTTTAAGTGTAATTCAGATGACGCTGTCAAGTAAGGTTTGACAATGAGCCACTTGAGGGTGGCATAGCGGGCAGGGTGGCACGGTGGCGCAGCGGTAGAGTTGCTGCCTTGCAGCACTTGCAGCGTCAGAGACCCGGGTTCGATCCTGACTACGGGTGCTGTCTGTACGGAGTTTGTACGTTCTCCCCGTGACCGCGCGAGTTTTCTCCGAGATCTTCGGTTTCCTCCCACATTCCAAAGACGTACAGGTTTGTAGGTCAATTGGCTTGATGTATGTGTAAATTGTCCCTAGTGTGTGTCGGATAATGTTAGTCTGAGGAAGGGTCTCGACCCGAAGCGTCACCCATTCCTTCCCTCCTGAGATGCTGCCTGACCTGCTGAGTTACTCCAGATTTTGTGAATAAATGCCTTCGATTTGTACCAGCATTTGCAGTTATTTTCGTAGGATAGTGTTAGTGTGCGGGTATCGCTGGTTGGTCCGGACTCGGTGGGCCGGAGAGCCTGTCTCCGCGCTGTATCCCTAAAACTAAAAGTAACCTGCTGCCTCACAGTACCAGAGACCCGGGTTCAATCCTGGCCATGGGTGCTCCCTGTGTGGAGTTTGCATTTCCCATTGACTGCATGGTTTTTGTCCGGGTGCTCCAGTTTCCTCCCACACCCCCAAAAAAGATGAGGGTTGGTAGGTCAAGCTGCCACTGTAAATTGCCTGCAGTGTGTAGGTGCGGGGTTGAATCTGCGGAGAGTTGATGAGAATGTGGGCAGAGTGTGGATTAAAAAAATGAGATTAATGTAAAATCGGGTGGTTCATGGTCAGCTCAATTGAGTCATAGTCACAGAGTCATACAGCGTGGAAACTGGCCCTTCGGCCGAACTAGCCCACACTGGCCAACCAGTGTACACTGGTCCCACTTGCCTGCATTTGGCCCATATCCCTTTAAACCTGTACTATCCATGTACCTAATTACTTCTGAAACATTGCGAGTCATAGTCATAAAATCATAAGGTCATAAGGTCAGAAGTGATAGGAGCAGAATTAGGCGATTCGACCCATCAAGTCTACTCTGCCATACAATCATGACTGATCTATCTCTCCCTCCTCACCCCATACTCCTGCCTTCTTCCCATAACCCCTGACACCTGCACTAATCAAGAATCTATCCATCTCTGCCTTAAAAATATCACTTGACGGCCTCCACAGCCTTCTGTGGTGATGAATTCCACAGATTCACCACTCTGCCTCAACTATCTCTTCCAGCTTCTCGCCCCTTACACCCACCACCCTTTGCATGAAAATGTTACCCCTCAGATTCCTATTAAATCTTTCCCCCTTCACTTTACACCTATGTCCTCTGGTTCTCGATTCCCCCATCCCGTGGGATGTTTCCAAGCAATGTATCCATGCCTTACCTCTCTCTGACTCTCTAGGTCAGGTAGAGGGAAGCTGATTGAATGAGTGCAAGTGTAAGTTAAGTCTCTTTTATAATGAGGAATGCAAGGTGTGTGGATATATTAGGGCAGGGAAATGCAGAGTTTGTGACTCACGCAAGTGAAGGGCAATGGTGTAACAACTAAATTCAGGCATGTTTCGTGTTTTTTTTTTTTATAGAGATACAGCGCAGAAACAGGCCCTTCGGCCCACCGAGTCCGCGCCGCCCTGCGATCCCCGCACATTAACACTATCCTACACACACTAGAGACAATTTTTACATTTACCCAGTCAATTGACCTACAAACCTGTACGTCTTTGGAGTGTGGGAGGAAACCGAGGATCTTGGAGAAAACCCACGCAGGTCATGGGGAGAACGTACAAACTCCGTACAGATGGCGCCCGTAGTCAGGGTCAAACCTGAGTCTCCGGCGCTGCATTCGCTGTAAGGCAGCAACTCTACTGTTGCGCCACCGTGCCGCCCTGGGTTATAGAGATGAGGAATGTGCCGAGATTAGTTCATCTTGGCAGCAGAAGATTATTTATGACTTAGATGAAGGGATTAAAAGTACCATTAGCAAGTTTGCAGATGATACTAAGCTGGGGGGTAGTGTGAATTGTGAGGAAGATGCAATAAGGCTGCAGGGTGACTTGGACAGGTTGTGTGAATGGGCGGATACATGGCAGATGCAGTTTAATGTAGATAAGTGTGAGGTTATTCACTTTGGAAGTAAGAATAGAAAGGCAGATTATTATCTGAATGGTGTCAAGTTAGGAGGAGGGGGAGTTCAACGAGATCTGGGTGTCCTAGTGCATCAGTCAATGAAAGGAAGCATGCAGGTACAGCAGGCAGTGAAGAAAGCCAATGGAATGTTGGCCTTCATAACAAGAGGAGTTGAGTATAGGAGCAAAGAGGTCCTTCTACAGTTGTACCGGGCCCTGGTGAGACCGCACCTGGAGTACTGTGTGCAGTTTTGGTCTCCAAATTTGAGGAAGGATATTCTTGCTATGGAGGGCGTGCAGCGTAGATTCACTAGGTTAATTCCCGGAATGGCGGGACTGTCGTATGTTGAAAGGCTGGAGCGATTGGGCTTGTATACACTGGAATTTAGAAGGATGAGGGGGGATCTTATTGAAACATATAAGATAATTAGGGGATTGGACACATTAGAGGCAGGAAACATGTTCCCAATGTTGGGGGAGTCCAGAACAAGGGGCCACAGTTTAAGAATAAGGGGTAGGCCATTTAGAACGGAGATGAGGAAGAACTTTTTCAGTTAGATAGTGGTGAAGGTGTGGAATTCTCTGCCTCAGAAGGCAGTGGAGGCCAGTTCGTTGGATGCTTTCAAGAGAGAGCTGGATAGAGCTCTTAAGGATAGCGGAGTGAGGGGGTATGGGGAGAAGGCAGGAACGGGGTACTGAGTGAGAGTGATCAGCCATGATCGCATTGAATGGCGGTGCTGGCTCGAAGGGCTGAATGGCCTACTCCTGCACCTATTGTCTATTGTCTATATTGGCATCATGTTCAACACAGACAGTGTGGACTGTAGGGTCTGTTCCTGTGTTACGCTATTCTCTGTGTAGGAAAGAACTGCAGATGCTATTACTATTCGAGATGCTATTACAGATATTACAGATGCTATGCTATTACAGATGCAGATACTATTCCATGTTCTGTGCTGCAGGACTATGAAGGTTACGGACTTCATGGAGGGGTGATGTGAGTTTACTTTAGTTTAGTTTAGTTTGGTTTAGGTTAGTTTAGTTTAGTTTAGTTTGGTTTTGGTTAGGTTAGCGTTACAAATACCAAGGTACAGTGAAAAGCTTTAATCTTGTGTGCTATCCAGTCAGCGGAAAGACCGTACATGATTACAATCGAGCAGTCCACAGTGTACAGATGCAGGATAGAAGGAAGAGCGTTTAGACCAAGATAATTCCATGCCTCTTTGTTTTTGGCCACTCTCATTCTATTAAAGGCCCTGTGAATCTTTAGACCATCGTTAGATCCTCCCTCTCCTCATCCGTCCTCCAGGAACTATCTTTAGATCATCTGTTCTTCCCACATTCTCCAATCCTGACAACATTTTTGTGAATCTGCTCTGCCCCCTCTCCAAAGCCGTTGTTTAGTTTAGTTTTTGTTCAGAGAAACAGCGCGGAAACAGGCCCTTCGGCCCACTGAGTCCGTACCGACCAACGATCCCCGCACATTAACACACACGAGGGATAATTTACACTGACACCAGGTCAATTAACCTACAAACCTGTACGTCTTTGGAACATGGGAGGAAACCCAAGATCTCGGAGAAACCCCATGCAGGTCACGGGGAGAACGTACAGACTCTGTGCAAACAGCACCCCTAGTCGGGATCGAACCCGGGTCTCTGACGCTGCAAGCGCTGTAAGGCAGCTACTCTACCGCTGCGCCGCCGTGCCGCCCTCTTCCCTGAAATATCAGGTCATGAACTTTTTCTAAAATCTATGAAGATTCCATCATCCAGGCTCCCCTTATCGATCCTCTTTCTCGCTTCTGCAGAACTTTCAATTATATTATAAGAAAATAACTGCAGATGCTGGTACAAATCGATTTATTCACAAAATGCTGGAGTAACTCAGCAGGTCAGGCAGCATCTCGGGAGAGAAGGAATGGGTGACGTTTCAGGTCGAGACCCTTCTTCAGACCCGGTCTAAAGAAGGTCTGAAGAAGGGTCTTGACCCGAAACGTCACCCATTCCTTCTCTCCCGAGATGCTGCCAGACCTGCTGAGTTACTCCAGCATTTTGTGAATATTTTCAATTATATTAGTTGGAATCAATCCTCCCTTAACAAATCCACCCTGACTGCCTGCAATGTTAATGTGCAGCTTTCTACTTTGTTTATGCTGCCCTTTAAAATGGATTCCAATACTTTTTTCACCACTGGAGTTAAACTTTGCTGTAATTACGCGTTTGAGTTTGAAATGATGTACGACATTGGCAGCCCTCCAATCCACCAACACAACTCATGAGTCAGGTGATCAGCCTCGGCAGTTTCAGTGCTTTACAGGCTTTTTTGGACAGCCTATAAATCAGATCATGCTAAATGGGTCTACATTTCTAGGCATTATCTCAACATGGAACAGCACAACACAGATAGAGGCCCTTTGTCCCGCAATGTCTGTGCTGAACATGATGCCAAGATAAACTAATCTCATCCACCTAAACCTGATCCATACCCCCTCCAATCTCAGTATATCCATGTGCCGAACTAAAATACCGCAATCCAAATACCGCAATCATATCTCTCTCCACTCCCAGCCCTGGCAGTAAGTATATTCCAGACACCCACCACCCTCTGTGTAAAAAACTTGCCATGCACGTCTTCTATAAACATTCCCTTCTCACCTTAAAATGATGCCCTCTAATCTTCGACGTTCTTAGCTGGGAAAATAGTTATGATCAGCCATTCACTTTACACCAGTCGTACTGCATCCTGTTTGACTATCCCCACATTACCATCAATGTACCCCAGACTCTACCACTCACCTGCACATGAGACACAATTTATAGCCACCAATAACCTACCAACCTTGGCAATGCAGAGTATTTTACCCAGAGTCGGGGAATCAACAACCAGGGGGCATAGGACAGAGGAAATAGAGGAGAGGGGAAAGATTTAATAGGACCCTGAGGGGCCAACGTTTTCACAGTGGTGGTGTGTACATTGAACAAGCTGCCACATAATTTAGTTGAGAGAGGTACGATAACAACATTTAAAAGACATTTGGACAGGTGCATGGTGGTTTAGAGGGATATGTGCCAAACACGGGAGGTTGGACTAGCGTAGATGGGGCATCTTAGTCGGAATGGGAAAACAGATCCTAAAGGCCTGTGGTCATGCTGTACAACTCTATGACGATGATTCTATCTTTCGGATGTGGGAGTAAACTCACAATATCACAGGGAGAACTTGCAAACTCCACACAGACAGCAACCGAGGTCAGGATTGAGCCCGGGTCGCTATAACTGTAAGACAGTGGCTCTACCAGCTGCACCACTGCTGTGACCCCTGGATCCATTGTCGAATGTCCCCCAGTCTGAGAAACAACCACATAATGGGTCGGCTGGGCTTGTACCCACTGGAATTTAGAAGGATGAGGGGATCTTATAGAAACATATACAATTCTTAAAGGATTGGACAGGCTAGATGCAGGAAAAAATAAATGTTCCTGATGTTGGGGGAGTCCAGAACCAGGGATTTCACTTTAAGAATAAGGAGTAGGCCATTTAGGACTGAGATGAGGAAAAACTTCTTCACCCAGAGAGTTGTGAATCTGTGGAATTCTCTGCCACAGAAGGCAGTGGAGGTCAACTCACTGGATGTTTTCAAAAGAGAGTTAGATTTACCTATTGGGGCTAAAGGAATTGAGGGATATGGGGAAAAAGCTGGTACGGGGTACTGTTATTAAATGATCAGCCATGATCACATTGAATGGCGGTGCTGGCTCGAAGGGCTGATTGGCCTACTCCTGTACCTATTTTTCTATGTTTCTTCTATGTTTCTGTACCTCAATTCAATGATTTTGCACCACAGGGCCAGCAGTCACGAGACTCCAGTTTCTTTACTGCGAGACATTTCCAAAAGCATCCACATAGATGCCACCCACTACATTCCCTTCACTAATCGTGCCTGTGATTATAATCCAAAAAATCAATTAACCTAGTCAACGCCATTTGCCTTTGCAAATCCATGTCAGACCTCCTTAATGATCTCAAACCTCTCCAAGAGCCTATTGTTAGTTCCCTGCTTATTCGGTGTCTTTACCTTTAGATCCCTCTGCAACGTGAAGAAACCTATGGCAGTAGCACTCTCATGGAGACCACCCTCTCCACCAGGTGGCTGAGTTTCATTCATCAATGGTTTAGAGATGAAGTCATTCATCAAATGCAGTCTGTTGCCGGTGCCAAAAGATGCGTGAGCCAGTAATTCCTTGCCATCTAAGTTTATTTGATCATAGCTTGTGAATACAGCCCTGTTTGCTTCAAGGTCAGGCCTTGTAAAGAATGGATCAATAAAGGTTCTGACTGAAATGAATGAAAACCCATTCATTCTGAACTCTAAACTCTAGTTTAGTTTGGTTTAGTTTAGAGATGCAGAATGGAAACAGGCCCTTCAGCCCATCGAGACTGCGCCGACCAGCGATCCCTGTACACTAACACTATCCTACACGCGAGGGACAATTTACGTTCTTTACCGAAGCCAATTAGCCTGCGAACCTGTATGCCTTTGGAGTGTGGGGGGAAACCGGAGCACCCGTGGAAATCCCACGTGGTCACGGGGAGAACGTACGAACTCAGTGCAGGCAGCATCCACAGCCAGGATCGAACTAGGGTCTCTAGCGCTGTAAGGCAGCAACTCAACCGCTTCGCCACCGTGCCATCAATGATCAACATGATTGGCCAACCACGATCTTACTGCAGTGTAACCAAGCAGCTCAACTTACCAAGAACTTGGGGCAGTTTTGACAGCTGATCTGGAGGTGTGCATTTCCACACTTCTGTGCCTCTTGCCTAATGGGAGAGAGGAGGAGAGGGAGTGTCCGGGGTGAGACTCGTCCCTGACTGTGCTGGTGGCCTTGCTGAGGCAGTATGAAGTGCAGATGGGGTCAATGGAAGGGATGAGCCATGATCAAATGGCAGAGTAGACACAATATGGCAAATGGCCACATTCTGCTCCTGTGTCTTATGGTCTTATGGTTTCTATGTCCTTGTGCCGACCTACGTAGCTGCTCTATCTCGTCCAGCCTTTGGTAACAGTTGGAAAATAGCATCAGTTTGTTTGTTTCATACACTCTCTCTCAGCAACAGTTCAGTTTAACCATCACATCTACACAAGTTGCCTGGGGAGAAAGGAATAAGAATTGGAGCCAATTATACTCGCCTTTAAAGTGCAGCACTCCTGACAGGGCCATGTGGGTACACACAGTAATGTTAGCTAATTGACAAAAACATCCCTGTAATAGATGCAGAATATTGTTCCCAGTGGAGAGTTCGAACCAGTCAACCATAGCCTAATTATTGAGCAAACCTTTCTGCGTTTGTCAAGGTTTCAGCTGAGCTCCTGTGACCAGATGCATCTGCAGAGGGAACGATGAAGGGTCCTAACCCGAAACATCGTCTGACAATTCCCTCCACAGATGCTGGACACAAAAAGCTGGAGTAACTCAGAGGGTCGGACAGCATCTCTGGAGAAAAGGAATAGGTGACGTTTCGGGTCGAGGCCCTTCTTCAGATGCTGCCCAGCCCTCTGAGTTACTCCAGCGCTCTGTGTTGTAGCATGGTTTAGTTTAGCGGTAGAGCATGGAAACGCCCTTCTGTCCACCGAGTCCACGCCGACCATCACTCATCCACTCCCTACGTGCCAAGCGCAATTTACAGAGCGCAATTAACCTACAAACCCGCACGTCTTTGGGATGTGGGATGAAACCCAGAGGAAATTCACGTAGTCACAGGGAGAACGTGCAAACTCCACGCGGGCAGCACCCGTGGTTGGGATGGAACCCGGGTCTCTGGCACTGTGTTAGCTCTGTCTCAGCTGCGTCACTGTGCCGCTGAGTCGAAGGTACAAAGGTACAAATTCCCCAGATGTAAACACAAGGAGCTGCAGCTTTACAAAACAAGACACAAAGAGCTGGAGGCCGAGCAAGCTTAAGGCACTGAATAGCCTCCAGCGTTTGACTGTGATTCACTTCAGGGGAGTCCTTCAGAAACTCCCCATTGATCTGCTCTGACGTAGAAACACGGAACCGCAGATGCTGGTTCATGCACGAAAGTGCAGAAAAGTGCTGGAGTGACTCAGCAGGGCAGGCAGCATCTCTGGAGAACATGGATAGGCGACGTTTCCAGTCGGGACTCTTCTTCGGCCTGACACCCCACCGCTCAACCCTGCGTGACTGCCCACAGCAACACTGAGAGAATGCTGCATTGTTGAGCCTGCTCTCTTGCAGACGAGACGGTCAACCAAAGCCTTGCTTGCCCTTCTCCAGTGGACGTTTAGGAAGGGTCCCACTGAAGGGAAGTGGAGGGGAGGGGAGGGAGGTGATTTTCCCTGGTGTTCTGTTGTCTATCCTCTGACAACAGATTAATATCAGTAATCAATATCTTAGGGGACCTCGCTGTGTGCAAATGGCCAGCCACATTTCCTGCATTAGTAACTGTGCTTTCGAGGTAATTGGCAACAAAGTGCTTCGGGGCAATCAAGAGTCATGAAGGGTGCTAAATAAATGGAAGGTCCTGTCCTTCCAGATGCTGAGTCACCAATTGGTTCATCGGCCAGTTTTATTAGCTCAGAGGAACTATATGAAGGAGATAATGAATTATTTAGTCTTCGTTTGGTGGTCTGCCGAGTTTTTCCATCTGACGCCATCAAGCTTCGGACTTTATTCCTCGGGGCGCAGGAGGATGAGGGGCGACCTTGTAGAGGTGTATAAGATCATGAAGTAAATAGATAGGGTGAACACGCTTGTACACGGAGTAAGGGAATCAAGAACCCTGTTTAGGGCTGGTGCAGTGCTAGAGTTCCTACCTTCGAGCACCAGAGACCCAGGTTCAATACTGACTACTGTACAGAGTTTGCACGCTCTCCCCGAGATGGTGTGGATATTCCCTTTGTGCTCTGGTTTCCTCCCACCCACCCACCAAAGACATACAAGTTTGTAGGTTAATTGGCTTCTGTGAAGATTGTAAATTGTCCCTAGTATGCAGGATAGTATTAGTGTATGGGGGATCGCTGGTCGGCACGGACTAGGTGGGCCGAAGGGCCTGTGTCTCTGCTCTATCTCTAAATCTAAAACTAAACCAAAGATAGAGGTGTAAGGTGAGAGGGGAAAGCATTAACAGGAACCTGAGGGACAACCTTTTCACACGGAGGGTAGTGAGTATATGGAACGAACTGCTAGAGGAGATAGTTGGCATTCAAGATTCAAGATTCAAGATTCAAGATAGCTTTATTTGTCATCCAATATTGGACGAAATTCAGTCACCCACAGTCCAACAATAAAAGCATTTAAAGGACATTTGGACAGCAAAATGGATAGGAAAGGTTCAGGGATATGGACCAAATGCTGGCCGATGGGTCTGGTGAAGATGTATATTGGTCAGCATGGGTATGTTGGGCTGAAGGACCTGTTTCCATACTGTATGACTCCATGACTCTGAGTCTAACCTTCAGATTCACATTGATGATGTCAGTAATCTTGCAGACTGTTGTTATACTACAGGACGTATGTGGTAGACCACAGAGGGTGCAGAAGAGGTTCACCAGGATGTTGTCTGTAATGGAGGGCTGTAATTGTAAGGAGAGATTGGATAGGCCTGGTTCATTCTCGCTGGAACCTGGTCGAGTGAGGGGTCCCGTGGTTCACAGCCTCGCGGGCCGGAGGTGGAGCCTCGCAAGTCGGCTAAGCCCACGGCTGGGGCCAGGGTCGCAACCACAGAAGCATCCAGGGAGGACCCAGCGACGATGCAGGAGAGGTCGGGGCGGCGGTCGCTGATGGCGCCGACCGACGGACGAGGACAGACACGCGGAAGTGAGGACACTGCTGCCGAGGAAAGGAACAAAGGAGGACCCGGCGTGGAGGGGGGGGGGGTGACCGCTGTGATGGAGGGGGAAGAACAATGGACAATGGAGGACCCAGCATGGGGGGGGGGGGGGGGGCGCTGTGAGGGAGGGGGAAGAACAATGGACAATGGAGGACCCGGCGTGGGTGGGGGGGGGGGCGCTGTGAGGGAGGGGGAAGAACAATGGACAATGGAGGACCCAGCATGGGGGGACCAGCATGAGGATGGGGAGGGAGGGAACAAAGAGGGACCTGGTACGTGGGTACTTTGCAACTTTGCAAGCGCCCTTTATGGGCGACTATTTGCATACCTTGGGTATGTAAGCAAAGAATTTCACTGTGACTTGTCATATGTGACAATAAATTATTCAATTCAATACCATTCAACTAATAAGAGGTTTATAAAATTAAGAGAGGAATAGATAGAAGGGAGGGTCGACTCTCTTTCCCAGGGGAGAGGAATCTGGAACTGGGGGGCACAGGTTTAAGGGAGGGGGCAATTTAAAGGAGATGTGGGGGTTAGGATTTTCATGCGAAGGGTGGTGAATATCTGGAACAAACTGCCCCAGCAGAGGGTGCAGGCAATAACAATTGCAATGTTCAACTGGTGTTGGGACAGGTATTTGGATAGGAGTGCCTGCTTGAAAGGAGTGGCCTAATGCAGGCAAATGGAATTAGTGCAGATACCATGACATGCATGAATTGAGCCAAAAGGAACCCATTTCTGTAAGATTTTAGCTTGATTTGGGGATACAGCGTGGAAACAAGCCCTTCAGCCCACCGAATCCACACGAACCACTGATCACCCGTTCACACTAGTTCGATGTTTTCCCACACTAGAATTTTTTCATGCAACTATTCAAAGAATCCTAGGGTGGATTCCAGTAAATGTCCTGGGATAATGTTAACCCCTCAAACAATCACGGTATGTTATTCCCTTTATCCTGTTTGTGGAAGATCCTGGCAATACCTTGTCCACCATATCCCCAGAAGAGAAATGGATCCATACATCAAAAATCACACAACGGTCATGAAAGATAGAGATTGACATGGTTCAGCCCAGTAAATACCAGAGCATTAGCTTTTGGCCAGCTACACTGACAATGGCCAGACAAGGTGAAGATGGGCCTTGACCCGAAACGTCACTCGTTCTTTCTCTCCAGAGATACTGCTTGTCCCGCTGTGTTACTCCAGCACTTTGTGTCTATCTTCAAGGTGAAGATGGTGTCCAAACCAGGCAACTCTCTGCGCACTAGTCCCAGAAGTGGATCTGCAATTACTCATTACAACCGTTCCACTCTTCTAAACCTCTACTCCAGCACTTCTTACTTGAACTGTGCTCTTCATAATCTCCTCTCAGATCTGCCGATTCTCTGACTCTCTGGACCATCGCATTGGAGACCCTCGGACTATCTTTAATCGGACTTTACTGCACTTTATCTTGCACTGCATGTTATTCCCTTTATCCTGTATCTCTACACTGTGGACGGCTCGATTGTAATCATTTATAGTCGTTCCACTGACTGGACAGCACGCAACACAAAGCATGTGACAATAGACTAAACTAAACCAAACTAAACTAAAGAAGGGTTCTGACCCAAAGCATCACCTACCCATTTTATCAGAGATGCTGCCTGGCCCGCTGAGTTACTCTAGCGTTTCCTGTGTATCTTTGGTGTAAACCAGCATCTGCAGTTCCTCTTTATTACATTTTATGTTACAGTGGGATAAAAGGTCAAGAGTCAAGAGTGTTTTATTGTTCTATATGTCCCAGATAGAACAATGAAATTCTTACTTGCTGCAGCTCAACAGAATATGTAAACACAGTACACTGTAAACAATATGATAAACGAGAGAGAAAAAGGTTCAGTGTGTGTGTACACATACCCACAAGTACACACACACACACACACACACACACACACACACACACACACACACACACACACACACACACACACACACACACACACACACAGATGAGCCAAAACATTATGACCAATGACAGGTGAAGTGAATAACATTGATTATCTTGTTACAATGGCACCTGTCAAGGGGTGGGATATATTAGGCAGCAAGTGAACAGTCAGTTCTTGAAGTTGATATGTTGGATGCAAGAGAAATGGGCAGGAGTAAATACCTGAGTGACTTTGACAAGGGCCAAATTGTTATGGCCAGACGACTGGGTCAGAGCATCTCTGAAACGGCAAGGCTTGTGGGGTGCTCCCGGTCAGCAGTGGTGAGTACCGACCGACAGTGGTCTGAGGAGGGACAAACCACAAACTGGCGACAGGGAGTTGGGCGCCCAAGGCTCATCGATGCGCAAGGGCAACGAAGGCTATCCCGTCTGGACAGAAGGTCTACTGTGGCACATCACAGAAAATGTTAATGGTGGTCACGGGAGGAAAGTGTCGCAATACACAGTGCATCGCACCCTGCTGCGTATGGGGCTGCACACAGAGGACCAGCAGCATATGAGGCAGGTGGTCATAATGTTTTGGCTCATCAGGTCATAATGTTTTGGTTCATCGGTGTATATACATATACGCACACACACACACACACACACACACACACACACACACACACACACACATATATATATATACGTGTGTGTGTATACACATATACACACTCACGCACACATAAGTACACACAAAAACAATCAATAGTAGTATAATAATAATAATAATAATAATAATAATAATAATAATAATAATAATAATAATAATAATAATAATAATAATAATAATAATAATAATAATAATAATAATAATAATAATAATAATAATAATAATAATAATAATAATAATAGTCTATTGTAGTTCAGAGCGTATTTGAGGTTGTAGTGTTTAATAGCCTAATGGCTGTAGGGAAGAAGCTGTTCCTGAACCTGGACCTAACAGTTTTCAGGCTCCTGTACCTTCTTCCCGATGGCAGGGGTGAATATAGATGGAGTCAGGTGTATGAGAAGAGAGGATGAACAGTAGAGATTATGTTCCATGGCAGAAGGGTCCCTCCGTATCCCTGCATCCATGCACCGTGCAGCTCTGCAGCCCTGTGGCATCCACCCATGCAGCACACTGCACCATTCATCACCACATCCGTGCATCAATGCACCATTCATCCCTGAATCACTGCACCGTACTGCCGTGCACACAGCTCTGCGCCCCTGCACCATTACCCCCCCCCCTGCACTCCTGCATTATTTACCCCTGCACTGTGCACCCCTGCAGCACTGCATCTTGCACCACGACTCCCTGCACCATAGTGCATCAGAGCTTTGGACTTCAGACTCACAGTCTGACGAAGGGTGTCGACCAAAAACGTCGCCCATTCCTTCTCTCAAGAGATGCTGCCTGTCCCGCTGAGTTACTCCAGCATTTTGTGTCCACCTTTCCTGCACCATACATCCCTGTAGTATCCCTGCACTCCTACATCCTATACTCCTGCACCATAAATCCCTGCATCCTATACCCATGCACCATATATCCATGCACTCCTGCATCCTATACTCCTGCACCATATATCCCTGCACTCCTGCATCCTATGTCCTTGCCCCATAAATCCCTGCATTCCTGCACCCTATATCCCCGCACCAATGCATTCCTGCACCCATGCATCATATATCCATGCATTCATGCATCCTATATCCCTGCACCAATGCATTCCTGCACTCCTGCATCATATATTCCTGCACTCCTGCATCATATGTCCTTGCACCATAAATCCATACATTCCTGCATCCCTGCACCATATATCCCAGCGCCCCTGCATCATATATCCCTGCACCAATGCATTCCTACACCCCTGCACCATATATCCCTGCGCCCCTGCACCATATATCCCTGCACCAATGCATTCCTACACCCCTGCACCATATATCCCTGCGCCCCTGCACCATATATCCCTGCACCAATGCATTCCTACACCCCTGCACCATATACCTGCGCCCCTGCACCATATATCCCTGCACCAATGCATTCCTGCACTCCTGCACCATATATCCCTGCGCCCCTGCACCATATATCCCTGCACCAATGCATTCCTACACCCCTGCACCATATATCCCTGCGCCCCTGCACCATATATCCCTGCACCAATGCATTCCTACACCCCTGCACCATATATCCCTGCACCATATATCCCTGCACCAATGCATTCCTACACACCTGCACCATATATTCCTGCGCCCCTGCATCATTTTTACCCGCATCTCTGCACCATATCACCCTGCACCATTCTTCCCTGCAGCCCTACGCCGCACACCTTTGCACCAGACGCCCCTGCAGTCCTGCGTTGTATTTCCGTACAACCGTGGAAGGGAAACTGGATAAAGCTGAGGGGGGAGTGGAGAGAAGGTGACTGTGAGGGGGGGGTGGGGTGGGGGGGTGGGTCTAGACGAGGTGTCGGCGTTGCTGGGGCATTGGCGCGGACACAGGGCACGCTTCCCTGCCGCTGGCATGTGCCATTTTTCCACAAACCCCCCTTGCAACCTCAACCCAGGCAACGTCTGCATCCGACCCGGGCTTAAAGTGCGAGCATTTTCTGCTGCCAAAGTGAGATTAGAGCGTCTTTATATCTCCGACTGCAAACTGGATTTGATTGAGGGGTTTGCAAAAAAGCGCTTCTGCAAAAGTTTATAAAAAGAGGAAAAACGTGCTTTTCGCTGCTGTTGTTATAGTTCAAGCGCTCCTCGATATCTTTTGTCCCATTGAGGAGTATTTCTTCCACATAATGCCTGGCGGTCATATGTCGGCTCGCTTGCTTAACCAGTGAGCGGCGTGAGATGCCATACAAAGAACTAGAGTTCATCACTTATTATCCCGGAGAAGACATAAAAGCAGGAATCGCCCGCATGGCCCTTCCTGAGTCCCTGACTTACAATAAGACGGAAGTCTCACCCATCCCAGGCCCTCTGAGCCAAGAAATCACAACTGTTCATGTTCACCTCTCCACAATGGAATTCTTCCTAAAACCAATCCTACATTCCCGGGACTTGCCCCTTGGCCGCTGACCCTGTCAGCCGCTGGGACAATTTGTTGCCCATCGACCGCTCACGGTCCATCTCAGACCCCTACACGCTCGAAAAGGCCGCCCTCACACTTGTCAACTCGGTGAACGTAGGTCAACGTAAGTCGCTGCTCCCTCCCGTTAGAGCGCCCATATCCCGGGAATCAAGTTCCCATAGCACTGCCCGCAGGAAGCACCAATCTCCCCAACCCTGCGCTCTTGCTCCGTGTGTGTGTGTGTGGGGGGGGGGGGGGGGGGGGGGGGCGGAGAGAGAGAGAGAGAGAGAGAGAGAGAGAGAGAGAGAGAGAGAGAGAGAGAGAGAGAGAGAGAGAGAGAGAGAGACAGATAGAACCACAGAGAAACAGAGAGAGAGAGAGAGAGAGAGAGTCACACACACAGAGACACAGAGACACAGAGACAGAGAGAGACAGATACAGAGACAGACAGAAACAGATAGAGCCACAGAGAAACAGAGAGAGAGAGAGAGACTCACACACACACAGACACAGAGACAGAGAGAGAGGCAGAGACAGAGAGAGATACAGAGACAGACAGAAACAGATAGAGCCACAGAGAAACAGAGAAAGAAAGAGAAACAGAGAGCGAGAGGGACAGAGAGAGAGAGACACCGAGACAGAGAGAGAGAGAGAGAGAGAGAGAGAGAGAGACAGAGAGACGGAGACAGACAGATAGAGCCACAGAGAGGCACAGAGAGAGAGAGAGCGCGAGATAGACACAGAGAGAGACACAGAGACAGAGAGAGAGAGAGAGAGAGAGAGAGAGAGACAGAGAGAGAGAGAGACAGAGACAGACAGAGACAGATAGAGCCACAGAGAAACAGAGAGAGAGAGAGAGAGAGAGAGAGAGAGAGAGAGAGAGAGAGAGAGAGAGAGAGACAGAGAGACAGAGAGAGAGAGACAGAGAGAGAGAGGGGGGGTGCAGGTGAGCCGCATTGGGCTCTTTGTTGACGAGTTATGGGGATATTTTCTGCCTCGCCGTCCCACTGAGCCCCAGGTTAAAGGCGAGGGATTTTGTCTGCAGTGTGTGTGTGTGTGTGTGCGTGTGTGTGTATGTGCGTGTTTGCGTGTGTGTGCGTGTGTGTGTATGTGCGTGTTTGCGTGTGTGTGCGTGTGTGTGTATGTGCGCGCGTGTGTGTGTGTGTTTGCAGTGAGACGTTTTATCGCTCTCTTCTCCCCTGCATTGCAACAGATATTGATTTCTCCCCCCATCGCCACACCCTGCGATATGCAATGAACCAACTCGAAGGCGACAGCACACCGAAAGGCAATATAACAATCCTTGGCGATTTATCGCCGTCTCGCAAGCACGGGCGAAGAGGGAGGGGGTGGGGTGGGGGGTCGGGGAGGGGCGAGAAATCACAGGTCTGCTGGGAAAGACGGCGAGGACTTGCAATCGGCCTGTGTGCCCCCTTCAGTACTTTATTTGAGTGCTTGAATTTGATGAAAGAGAGTAGCGCTTTCTGCACTAACCCTGGCAGAATAAGGCACAGATCTTAGAAGGGATGGGGGGGAGTGGGGATGAGAGAATGGTGGTGGGGGGTGGGGGGAGGGAGTGGGGATGAGAGGATGGTGGTGAAGGGGGGGGGGGGGAGGGAGAAACTGAAGCCACATGAGATTAGAAGAGTGCCCCACCTTGCTGCTGATGCACCAAGGCCATTTTGTCCACCTCCCACTGTGTGTCAGCGGACGCTCGTCCTCCATCGGCGCAGACACACACACACACACTCACACGCACAGGGTCGCCCCCAGTCTTCGCCCCTCGCCCATCCCACTCCCGGCAGGATCATGCGGGGAAGGATCGATTACTGTCCCTTGAAGTCATTATTGTTTGAAGTTATTTGGGGGCGGAGGGTGAGGGGAAGGGGAGATAGTTTAAGACAATCCCTACCTGGGACATATTTCCCCACAAACCCATTACGGAATTCTGTAAAATCTTGCCCCCCCCCCCCCCGACCCCGCCCTTCGCTGATCCAATCCATTTTTGGTGTCTATTCCCGAATTCCCAATGCGCCCAGTGGCAAATCTGTTCGAATCAACCTTCATCTAACTGTCCGACACCCAAACTGCGGACACGGGTCCCATCTGAACATCCCACGGGCTTTTCAACTTAACCGCATAACATTTTTACGCCAGTTATTCCGAGACGGGACCTGTATTTATTTTGGTTAAATATCAGCTGATTTTTTTGGGGTTAAATATCAGAAGCGACGCAGAGAACAGAAGTGGGTCCATGAAATGTTATAAAGAATATAATATGAAGTTGATTGCGGCGCGGTTCGCCACTCCCGGTTATATTTAAGGGGGTCTTTGCAAGATTTAAACCTGTCGCAGGGCGTTAATGAGATGGGATTTTCATTTCTGTTGCTTACCTTGAACGGGATAAAATATCGACAGCCCGGTCTGATACTGCGGGAGGTCGGTGCGGCACAGTGGGAATGCATTTTAAATTCATTTCAAACCCCTTATTAATTGGGGATTATTTGAGATTTTAACGCCGGGCCGGGCGGAAAAGCCGCGGTTGTTCTTGGCTGCCGCCCAACACACGTGGAGCGTCCGGGTGGGAGGAGGGAGAGCGACAAAAGGAGCCCTCCCCCCTCTCACATCCCCGGCAGATCAATGAGTAGCCCTTTCTTGCCTGCTTAGCGATTATCGCCGGGGGTATATAAAGGCTGGGGCGGTCACGCAGAGACCTCATTGTGAACAGCTCCTCTGGTAGCAGCTTCTCAAGATGAGCTACATCCTGGAGTCCATCGGCAACGCGCCCTCCTACCGGAGAATGGAGACCAGGAACCTGGGCAGCCGCGCCAGCGCCTCGCCCTCCAGCGGCTTCCGATCTCAGTCCTGGTCCCGGGTTAGCCCGACCCCGGCCGTCTCCACCTCGTCTTCCACCTACCGGCGCATCGCCAGCGTCCAAGCTCCCCGGGCTTACAGCTCCTCCGACAGCCTAGACTACAGCCAGGCCGGCGCCCTGAACGGAGATTACAAAGCCGTCCGCAGCAATGAGAAGGTGCTCCTGCAGGGGCTGAATGACAGGTTCGCCGGCTACATCGACAAGGTGCACTACCTGGAGCAGCAGAACAAGGAGCTGGAAGCCGAGATCCAAGCCCACCGCCAGAAGCAAGTGTCTCACTCGCAGCTCGGCGACGTGTACGACCAGGAGATCCGCGAGATGAGGTCGCTGGTGGAGCAGGTAAACCAGGAGAAAGCCCAGATCCAGCTGGACTCGGGTCACCTGGACGAAGACCTACAGCGACTCAGGGACCGCTTCGACGAGGAGGCTCGCCTGCGGGAAGACACGGAGTCCACCATCCGAGGGCTGAAGAAGGACACGGCCGACTCGTCGATGGTGAGGGTGGAGATGGAGAAGAAGGCGCAGTCCCTGCAGGACGAGGTGGCCTTCCTGCGGGGCAACCACGAGGAGGAGGTGGGCGACCTCTTCGCCCAGATCCAGGCCTCGCAGGTGACGGTGGAGAAGAAGGACTTCCTCAAGACCGACATCACCTCTGCCCTGAGGGATATCCGCTCGCAGCTGGAGGGCCACTCGACCCGGAACATGCAGCAGGCCGACGAGTGGTTCAAGTGCCGCTACGTCAAGCTCAACGAGGCGTCCGAGATGAACAAGGACGCCATCCGTGTGGCCCGCAACGAGATCGGCGAGTACCGGCGCCAACTCCAGTCCAAGAGCATCGAGCTGGAGACGGCGAGAAGCACCAAGGATTCCCTGCAGAGGCAGCTCAGCGACATCGAGGACCGCCACAACGCCGACGTGTCCAACTATCAGGTAGCGGGGCGAACACATCGGACAACCTGCCGCGGACCCAACATCCCATCCACCTGCGGATATCTCCCCTTTGTCCAGACAGCGACTGCCCATCCGCCCTTGGATGTGCTCGTCCTTGGGTAGAATTTAGATGCTAACCACCCCCCACCCTACCCTCCCCCACACCCCCCCCCCCCCCACCCCACCACACTACCGCCTCTCGAATCAATTCTAGGTTGAATTGACTGGTCCGTCTTTGCGTACGGGCGAGTGATGTTTGAAATGTAGTCGATCCCAGGGGCAGACGTTTATCTCCGCAGTGCGATTGCCAGAGGTGGTTTAGGATGTTCCCTCCCCCCCCCCCTCCCCCTTCCATCACTCGGCACCCCGTTACGTTGCCGGGACTTTTATTTTTGCAAGCGCACCTTCATTACCCGGTGCCCCCCTCCCCCTCTGGCAATTCCCTGCCTCCCCGCTGCCATTGTGTGAGGGGAGGGGGAGAGGGATGGGGGGAGGGGGAGGGGTGGGGTGGAGAGGGAGAAGGGGAGAGGAGAAAGGAGGGAGGGCGGTTGCTTTCTTTTCAACCTACTGAAGAATAGATTTGACTTTGTGTGTGTGTGTGTGTCCGTGCGTGTGCGTGTGTGTGTGTCCCCGTGTGTGTGTGTGTGTGTGCGTGTTTTGCCTCTTTCTCGTCCAGGAAACCGTCCAGCAACTGGAGAACGAGCTCCGCGGTACAAAATGGGAAATGGCCCGTCACTTGAGGGAATACCAGGACCTGTTGAACGTTAAGATGGCTCTGGACATTGAGATCGCTGCCTACAGGTATGGAGATCAGCAAAGGGCGTTCGCTGACGCAGCAGACGGGCGCGGGGTTGGGAGGGGCGAAATGGCGCGCCAGTTAACGGGGGACACAAGACCCCAACCTTTCAAACATCGCCAACGTTTCTCTAGTCGAGGTCACAACGGCGACCAACTCCCACCCCTCAAAGTGTTGTGTCCCTTGTTCGCGTTGCAGTCTTTCAACACAAAAGGTAGACGTTTCGGTCGAGCAAGGATACAAAGGGGCCAAAATATGATTAGCCACGACCACGCCTAGCGAAAGAGAGAGAGAGAGAGAGCTGAGAGAGAGAGAGAGAGGAGGGGGGGGGGGGGGGGGGAGAAGTGGGGGTGAGGGGAGAGAAAATCCTCGCCATTCCTCAATTGAAGAAAATATTATCAAACTTCCCTCCCTCCCCCGCGTACAAATCTCCTCATCCTTCGATTCAAATTCCTCCTCTTTACTTCGGAAATAAACCAACGCATTTCCAACCCGATCTGGTTTACGTTGAAATTTCCGTCTTAACCAGAGCGGGGCGAAATTGGCCTTTTAAGGACTGCTTTGGGGATTTGGGCGCGGCGATGTTCTTATGGGAGAGGGGTAGAATAAACCCAGGGATGGACTGGGGGGAAACAAAAACCCACCTAGTTTATGTGCAGTTCATCCGCCAAGGCGACGAAAGAGTTAAAACGAATGCAAGGACAGGGAAAGGTTCGAATAAAGCGCTCCCCGAATAGATGGGTTAACTCAACAAATGTTCTTTTGGGAATGTATTTCTCTTTGTCGGATCTTTTCCACCACTACCCCGGATTACTTTACAAGCCGATTTATTCACAAAATGCTGGAGTAACTCAGCAGGTCAGGCAGCATCTCGGGAGAGAAGGAATGGGTGACGTTTCGGGTCGAGAGAAGGGTCTCGACCCGAAACGTCACCCATTCCTTCTCTCCCGAGATGCTGCCTGACCTGCTGAGTTACTCAGCATTTTGTGAATAAATCGATTTGTACCAGCATCTGCAGTTATTTTCTTATATTACTTTACAAGCCATTACATTCAAATTCTAACAAAAAAAAAAACACACACACACACACACACACACCGTGCTGGAGTAACTCAGCGGGTCAGGCAGCATCTCTGGAGGGCATGGAGTGGCAATGTTTCGAGTCGGGGCCCTTCTTCGGACTGATTATAGTAGTGGGGGAGTAAGCTGGGGGGAGAGGTGGGGCGGGGCAAGGACAGGCAAGTGACAGATGGAAGATAGACACAAAATGCAGGAGTAACTCAGCGGGACAGGCAGCATCTCTGGAGAGAATGAACGACGTTTCGGGTCGAGCCCCTTCTTCAGATACAGGTGGGGTGGGGGGGGGGGGGGGTGTGGGCTGGGGGGGGGTGATTCCCAGATGGATGGACAATGGCTAGAGCTGAAGAAACAAAACAGTCCTTTGAGTGTGCATGCAAACTCCACACCGACAGCTCGTCTGAAATAGGTTGTGTTGTCACGACGGCGGGGAAAGTTGCTGATTGCCGTGCGTTGCCACTCCCATGCTAATCCACATTCAACCTCTTATTTGCAGGAAGCTCCTGGAGGGCGAGGGAGTCGAGGTATACCTTCCCCGGCAACGTTACTGGACCTTCCATCCCGTATAGGTTCCCGTCCACCCCCACACCCCCTGTTAAGTGCAGAAGACCAAAGAGGCGCCGAAACTGAAAGTCCAGCATAAATTCGTGGAAGAGATCATCGAAGAGACGAAGGTGGAGGACGAGAATTGTGGAGATGGGGGACCTTGACTTGGCCGAGGCGGTGAAAGAGTTGGAGGCTGGAAAAAGCCCAGACAAAGAGGAGGAAGAAGCCGAGGAGGTTGTGGAAGAGGCCGTCGTTGCCTCTGTAAAGGCCGGCGTTCAGGCAGTGCCGAAGCAAGGTCGAAGAGGAGCCAGAAGAAGCGAAGGAGGAGGAAGAGGGGGGAAAGAAGGAAGATGCTGAAGCCGAGGACGAAGTGAAGGAAGCGAGAAAAGCGGCGAGGGCGAGGATGAAGCCGAGGAAGAAGAAGAGAGCGAGGTTGTGGAGAAGAAGGTTGAAAGTGTGAAGGCGGGTGGAATCGAAGACTGTCCCCGCGAAGGATGAGATCAAGGAAAAAAGCAAGGATGAGCAGGAAGAGGAAGTGGAAGAAGAAGATAAGGAAGGAGAGGCCAGTGGAGAGTCTGACAAAGAGAGCGTCGGCGACGCCGTCAGTGGAAAGCAGGAAGTCTCTAAAAAGGAGGAGGTGAAGGCGGAAGAGAAGCCAGCTAGCGAGAAGATCGAGAAAGCGGTAGAAGAGAAAATATCGCCCAAGGAAGAGAAACCACCGAAGGAAGAGGAAAAAGCAGAGGTTAAGGAGAAGAAAGAGGAATCGAAATCGAAGGACGAAGGCACCTTCATCAACGGGGTCTCCGAGGACAAGGGAGGAGACTTGGATGACAAGGATGAAGAGACCCAGATCATCTCCAACGGGGGTGGACAAGAGTCCCACCAAGGACGACGACTTTGACGTGGCCATTCGCCACACGAAGACTGGAACGACCACTGTCCACAAGATCGTGGACGAGGGCGATGGGACCACCAAGCAAATTAAGGAAATCACCAAATCTGTGACGGTGACCCAGACGGTGGAGGAGGTGGAAGAGGTTGTCCAAGAGACGATAGTGTCCACCAAGACGGTCGAGAAGACCTCGCACTCGGTGCTGAGGAAAGAACAGGACAGCGAATGAGCGTCTGGTGGAGGGATGGGCCCGACAGCTAACGATGCATGGGTGTGAACAGCTTACATGGCCTCAAGCAGAATGGGTTATCCCGTGGGGGAAGTCCAGACTACCCATCCTTTCCTTTGTGCAATAGAAGAAACTGCATGCAAGTTAACAATGTGCCTCCACAGTGCGGAGAAACCTAAGGAACACCGGCGAACAATCACAACACGACCGCAAATTGAAAATGCATGAAAGACGACTTCACGCCGAATTGTGATTCAACACACGCGACCAAGAAATGTTCTCGCAATCTGTTGGGAGGGGCGCTTTGAGAAAAGTCTAAAGATGTTTTATGCAAAGAATAAACTGAGCCAAAACTTTAAAATCCTTAGCCTTAAACAGCACATAATGATTAATATATGGTTACCTCACCAGTGCTATTAAAATGGATTCTGTTGGTGTGAGGGTGGGTCGGACAATAATTCACCATTATGCCACAGTTTATCAACCCCATGTGAAACCACTGCAGTATTTGCTGAATAAAAAGACATATTCCAAACCCTTACGCTTGGTTCATTAAGTTAAGGAGGCTCTGGGACGCGTCGGGAGGCAGTTTCGTGCCAGCAATGGGGTGGATTGGGATTCGTGGGATAAGGGTGATGTCCCACGATCGGACCTTGAGAAAGATCATCGGGTTGGCGTCGCAGTAAACCAAAGTCTCGTCCTCTACTCCCTTAGAGTAGAGACGAGACTTAGAGTAGAGTAGAGAAGATCTTTTTTTAAGCTAGAGGGTGGCGAATCTGTGGAATTCATTGAATCAGACGGCTGTGGAGACCAAGACATCGCGGGTTCTTGGTTAGTAAGGGCGTTAAGGGTTACGGGGAAAAGGCAGGAGAATGGGTTGAGTGGCTAAAATCGACCATCCACGATAAATGGTGGAGTAGACTCGATGGGCCGATTGGCCTGATTCTGCTCCTTTGTCTTATGGTCTAATGGGCTTCCTTCCTGAAGCAGTCCGACGTTCCTACCGTACGGCCAACTGGAGCGGCAAGCATCGTTTGTTAAGATGCGCCTATTTACATTTCGAGACGACAGTGGATAGTCGAGGCGCATCAATTAGAAGAAGCCAATGTACCCCAGGTGCTGAGTAATGCATAGCCGTTCTCAAATTAAATAATTAAAATCATTTTTTTTAAAGATCAGTCAAAATTGTTAAATGAGATTCCTGATTTGGATCGGATATTTGACTTTGATCCTTGCTAAAAATGTCCAACAATTTGTGTTTCGAACTGAACAAATTGTGTTTCGAGGCTTATATCAAGGGAACTGGACGCAGCTGAACGAAGCGACGCAGAGGGACAGTATTAGGTGATGGCTATATCACCCTTTAATCCCACCTCAACACACACTCGAGCGTTCCATTTCAATTGATTACGCTGGCAATTGATTACGTTTCATATCAGGCGAAAGTAGACAACATGAGTTCCAGTGTTTATACCTACCTTTCCTCTCATCCCCGCCCCATCCCTCGGGCCATTACCAAAGGTTCATGCTTTGAACCATTGATTGGGTCCAGGAAAATTTCAGTAAATAGCACACGGGACCAATTTCCTTTCAAAGCAAAGGCCCAACTTATCTGTGAGAGCACGGATTGATATTCATTGATATCTGGATCGTTTCATTCACGCCTAACCCTACTCCAGACCTAAACGCCTTTGCAACGCAGCAGAACCACATATCATGTTCACTTCAATGTAAATAAAAAATCAAAATTCAAAGGAACATAGCTAATATATACCGCTCTATCTACATTGAAAACTGGAATTGTCAATTAGTGAGGTCCAAATAGCGCGATACGGGTAAAACGTGGGCAGGTGAGACTGGTGCGGTTGAGGCATCTTGGTCGGCATGGGCAAGTTGGATCGAAGGGCCTGTTTCCATGCTGTAAGACCCTATGAATTCCCTTCTCTCGCCACCGATGGGGCCTGACCCGCCGAGCCTTTCCAGGACAATTACTTTTGTTTCATCGACAAATGTAAACTTTGCAATGGCAATCGTCACGTTTACAGAGAATGTATCCAAAAACTCCAAATGACAGCACTGAATTGTACCTCAGTACCCGTGACAATAGTAAATTAAACTAAATTATCCAAAACTAAAAGTTTGCCAAATGCGACACCATTACATCTCGTGTAAGGCACATAATATCTGCTGCAGTTTGTAGAACGCCGCAGCAGTGGTGGAAAATGCTGGAGTGTTTTTCCCCGGCTTGTCGTAGATTTAGGCCTTTCGGGTGTCATGCAAAAGCCGGCACATTGAGAAAAAGCCTGCCCCTTCTGGATTGCCGGAGTCAGTGAAGCTGCGGATGTTGTTTTAGATTCGCCGCAGTATATTGATGCCGCGCGGGTTCGAAAGAACTGCGCCAAAGAAAGACGTAAACATCCCAGGAGAGGTGTATCTTTAATTTGGAGATAGTATTACGGAATGGTGGGCGGTTAAATCTCCAGCCACTGTTGCCGCGAGGGAACCGGTTTCCATTTTAATCTATGGGTTGTTAGTGCAACTGTTTAAATAACTCAGCCAGAGATGGTGACTGAATCGCAGCCCAAGGGGCTTGCAGTTGGTCCTGCAAGTTTTACGAGCGTCCAACTTTCATTCCCGACTCCCTACCAAGTGGCGGCGGCCTAATTTCTTTCAGCACTTTCGGTGAGGGTCGTTAGTGCGGGCAACACATTTCAGCAACGCAGACGCGAGAAACTGCGGGTGCTGCAATTTTGAGCGTTGCACAGAGTGCTGGAGCAACTCAGCCGGTCAGGCAGCGGCCGTGGAAAGAAATGAATTTACGGCATTTCAGGACGGGACCTTTCTTTAGATGGCACTGCACTGCCGGAGCTGGAACAGGCCAAGGCTTACGTTGCTGTGTCCAACACTTTACTTGCCCATTTATTTACAAAATGCTGGAGTAACTCAGCAGGTCAGGCAGCATCTCGGGAGAGAAGGAATGGGTGACGTTTCGGGTCGAGACCCTTCTTCAGACTGACCTCCCCCCTCAACTCCATCCAAGGACCCAAACAGTCTTTCCAGGTGAGACAAAGGTTCACCTGCACCTCCTCCAACCTAGAATAAATCGATTTGTACCAGCATCTGCAGTTATTTTCTTATATTACTTTACTTGCCCTTTCGGTAAAACAAAAGTAATTGATGGATTCAAGATAGAATTAGATATAGCTCTTGGGGCTAACGGAATCAAGGGTTATGGGGAGAAAACAGGAATGGGGTACAGATTTTGGATGATCAGCCATTATCATATTGAATGGCGGTGCTGGCTCGAAGGGCCGAATTGCCTACTCCTGCACCTATTTTCCATGTTTTTATGTTTCTGATTGTGCTAGAAATGCTTGGCTGACCAGGCAACATTAGAGAGAGAAGCCGAGTTATAGGGTCACACAGCATGGAAACAGGCCCTTCGGCCCAACTTGCCCACGCCGACCCAACTACTCTCGTCCCACCTGCCAGCGTCTTGCCCATATCCCACTATTTTATTCTTATCTCTGTACCTGTCCGAATATTTTTTTTAATATGACCCACTACCTCCCCTGGCTGTTCGTTCCATACACCCACCAACTTCCGTGTAGACAAAGTTGTCCGTCAGCTTCCTATTAAATCGTTCCCTCACAGAGATAAGATGGATCCACCAGCTCTTTGTTTTTATCTCAGGATTCCAGCATCTGCAGTTTATTATATCTGCCTTTCAGTACTCGGCGGCACGGCGAAGCACCGATGGAGTTGCTGCCTTACAGCGCCAGGAACCGGGGTTCGATCCTGACTACGGGCGTTGTCTGTACGGAGTTTGTATTTTCTCCGGATGCTCTGGTTTCCTCCCATACACCTGTACGCATAGAGGTACGGGTGTGTTGGTTAATTTAAGTTGTTAAATTGTCCCTAGTGTGCAGGATAGTGCTAATGTACGGGGATCGCTGGGAGGCACGAATTTGGTGAGCCGAAGGGCCAATTTCCGCGCTGTATTTCTAAACTGAAAAATAGACACTTAACTCAGCGTTTTTCCAAAGGGGCCTGTTGTCAGAAGTTGGGAAACGCCAACCTAATACCTGATGGGTACAGTTGGTGCCTGGTTCGTTTTCACTGTCCATGATTCACCAGATTGATTCCTGGGATGGCAGGACTTTCATATGAAGAAAGACTGGATAGACTCGGCTTGTACTCGCTGGAATTTAGAAGATTGAGGGGGGATCTTATAGAAACTTACAAATTCTTAAGGGGTTGGACAGGCTAGATGCAGGAAGATTGTTCCCGATGTTGGGGAAGTCCAGAACAAGGGGTCACAGTTTAATGATAAGGGGGAAGTCTTTTAGGACTGAGATGAGAAAGTTTTTTTTTCACACAGAGAATGGTGAATCTGTGGAATTCTCTGCCACAGAAGGTAGTTGAGGCCAGTTCATTGGCTATATTTAAGAGGGAGTTAGATGTGGCCCTTGTGGCTAAAGGGATCAGGGGGTATGGAGAGAAGGCAGGTACGGGATACTGAGTTGGATGATCAGCCATGATCATATTGAATGGCGGTGCAGGCTCGAAGGGCTGAATGGCCTACTCCTGCACCTATTTTCTATGTTTCTATGTCTCTATGAATTCTGCTTGACCTGCTGAATGTTAGCAGCATTTTCACTTTTCTTGTTTCAGCTCTTTCTGTGCTGGAGAGAGACTAGGGCCACCGTTCAGCACCGCACCGGCGTGGACAGCGCCACGCTTGCCTAGGTGGAACCCGCCCAGCAGGTCTGTGGTAAAGAACTGCAGATGCTGGTTTACACTGGAGATAGACACAAATTAACTCAGCGGGACTCAGCGGGGCATCTCTGGGGAGAATGATCCGTTTACTTGCGACCACGGACTGTGTAGTCCGTCCCTTTCCGGGAAATGCAGCATCCGATGACTGTTCCGCTAAAAATAAAGCATAAATCAATGCGAATAATTCCAATAACTGCAGCTAATTCAGTGGCAGGCTCATAGATCCAGAATTAGGGGCGACGTAGTGGCGCAGCGGTAGAGTTGCCTCCTTACAGCGCCAGAGACCCGGGTTCGATCCTGACCGCGGGCGCTGTCTGTACGGAGTTTGTACGTTCTCCCCGTGGAGAGTACAAACTCCACGTGGAAAAACTCCGTGGAAAACCGCGAGGGTTTTATCCGAATGCTCCAGTTTCCTCTCACACTCACAAGGTGTAGGTTATTTGGCTTCGGTAAAATGGTAAATTGTTGCTAGTGTGTAGGATAGTGCCACTGGTCGCTGGTCGGCGCGGACACGGTGGGCCAAAGGGTCTGTTTCCGCGCTGTATCTCTAAAGTCCAAAGCAAAAGTCTAAATCTGAAAGATTTGCCCGGGGGAAGTGTGTAAAATCATAAGAGGCATAGATAAGGGTAGACATTTGATTCACAAAATGCTGGAGTAACTCAGCAGGTCAGGCAACATATCGGGAGAGAAGGAATGGGGGACGTTACGGGTCGATACCCTTCTTCAGACTGATAGGGGTAGACAGACTGAACCTTTTCCTACGGTGGAAATGTCACAGACGAAAGGGCCTACCTTCAAGGTGAGAGGGGGAAAGTTTAAAAGAGATGTGCAGGGCAAGTTATTTTTACACAGAAGGTGGTGTGTGCCTGGAACGCGCTGCCTTGGGCAGTGGCGATGGCAGATACGATTGTGGCGTTTAAGAGGCGTTTAAGAGGCTTTTGTATACGCACGTGGATATGCAGATAATGGAGGATTATGGATCATGTGCGGGCAGATAACATTCGTTTAGCTTAGGAACGTGTTAGGCACAGATGTCGTGGGCTACGGGGCATGTTCCTCTGCGGCATTTTCCTATGTAGAATCAAGGAAGTACAGGTGCTTGTAAACAAAGAAAGACACGAAGTGCTGGAGTAACTCAGCGCGTTAGGCCGCATCACTAGCAGATGGGCAAGTGACATTTCGGGTTAGGGCCCTTCTTCTGACCCGTACTTTTCTAGATTCAGTGAGAGCACGAAAAGCCCTTTAATCGAAGCAGCCTTCAACTCCTAAAGTTGTTTTCACGTCTAACTGTTCGACATTGGACTGGATGGTGTCAAGGAGTCAGAGCTGAAAATAAAAAAGTATTCATAATGTTTTGTGGTCGTTATTTCGAATATTAAATATTGGCATTATAAGTTGCTGTCTCAATGTTACCCGCTGTCCCTTTTTTCCTCCGTAATTCTCGTCCCACCCGCCTCCACGCCCTTCAACATTCCGCCGAGTGATGATCCATTGTTCTTCCACGTTGCGCATCGTCCTTGAAACGACTGCTGTCTAACATGGGTCTCTGACCGGGCACCGCCCAGCTCGCACGCCGCAGGAAAAGAAACATAACTAACACAGTCTTGTGAATGTTGATTTCTCTAACTTCAAGTAACCCCTGCATTCCCCTCTCTCCATCCTCCCCAACCCAGGTCGCACCAGATTCCCGTTTTCACCTCATCGTTACTTTTGTTTGCATATCTTTCTTCCATTTGTTCCATGTCTCTCTGCACCATCGTCTACATCTCTCGTTTCCACTTCCCCCGACTCTCAGCCCGAGGAAGGGTCTCGACGCGAAACGTCGACCCTACTTTCCTTCTCTCCAGAAATGCTGCCCCCGCTGAGTTACTCCAGCATTTTTGTGTCTATAAACATAGCACAAAGTTTAATTCACTTTGAAATACAAGTGTGGTTGCTCCCGAACGGCATCGCTCCTCGGCGTTGAACCCAAATCGCAGATGGCTGTTCAGAACCGGGTCTAATCCTTGTTCCTACCATCCCCCCCACCTCCATCTACCACCGCCCTGATCCCGCAAAACACTGTGGGGAGGGAGGGGGAAATTAATTACAATATCTCGCTTCGATAAATATCCTCAAATTGCATTAAAAAAAATCATTGCATTATTTCGCTGAGACAATTATCCTTAAACAGGGAAAACAAAACACTGTAATCTCTCGCTCAGATAAACATCTTCAAATTGGCAGTTTACAGACTCGCGACTGTGGTAATTAGCGTATTTGGGTTTCTGCCTTGTGATAATTGCCTTTCTGAAAATGTGCTTCCAAATGAGACGTCGATTTTTATCTGCAGTGATTAACATCGCCACCCCCGCTCCCCTCCCCTCCCCCGCCCACTGCCTCAGCTCTGCAGAGGGTTCTGCTCCGGGTTACGACATTAATAGTTAGCCAGAACGCATCTCCGCATTTTTACAGCATTGCAGGATTTTTAATAATTAAACGGCCGCAAGTGCCGCTACTAAAAGTTTGATTCTCTTCTGTGCAGCACTCCCGCCGTCCCCTTAGATGTGGTAAACGAACGGATGGTCTCTGCTAAAAAAAACTTGAATTTCCCAAGTTTATACTTTTTATGGTGATGTTGCACCATATCTTCTGATCACACCACGCGTACACAGACACCGCTCATTGACTGATAGAGCCCTGGAAACAGCGTGAAACTAACAGCTGGAGTTTCAGCTGACCCGGAAGCAACTAACCCCCTCTCTCCACCTTCCCCCCTCTCCCCTCTCCCCCCTCTCCCCCTTCCCCCTCTCTCCCTCCCTTCCCCCTCTCTCCCCCCTCATCCCTTCCTCTCTCACTCCCTTCCCCTCGTCTCCCTCTTCTTCCCCTCTCCTGCCCGCCATCTCCTCCCTTCTCTCCCCCTTCCCCCTTCCCCCTCTCTCCACCCTTCTCCCCCTCCCACCCCCCCTCTCTCCCCCCTCATCCCTTCCTCTCTCGCTCCCTTCCCCCAGTCTCCCTCCTCTTCTCCTCTATTGCCCGCCCTCTCCTCCCCTCTCTTGCCCCCCTCTCTTCCCCCCTCTCCAACCCCTCTCCCTTTCCAACCCCTCCCCCTCTCCCCCCCTCTCCCCTCCATCTCCCCTCCCTGTGTCCCGGGGTGTGTTGATGGCCCTAAAACAATCCTTATATTAACCGGAGAAGCAATCTGTCCCTTTTCAGAAGTCGTTATAAAACTCGATCACACGTAGTAACAGATAATAGGGAATTTAAATGTATATTTCCAATGTTTCCCTATCACTTGACATGCCCCCAACCCCCAATCATGCCTTTTCCAGCTTCCCCCCCCCCCCCCCCCCCACCACCCCGCTTACTGCAAACAGTCTGAAGAACCAAAGTCATGGAGTCATCGTCATAGATTGTGGAAACAAGGCCTTCGACCAACTTGCCAACACTGGCCAACATGTCGCATCTGCACTAATCCCACATGCCTGCCTTTGGTCCATATCCCTTTAAATCCGTCCTGTCCATGTACTTGTCTAATTGTTTCTTAAACGTTGCAATAGTCTCTGCCTCAACAACCTCATCTGGCAGCTCATTCCATGCACCCACCACCCTCGGCGTGGAAAAGGTTACCGCTCACATTCCTATCCCCTTCCCCATTCCAACTTAAACCAATGTGCCCTGGTTATCGATTCCGCAACTCTGGGCAAGATTCTTTGCGTTTAGCTGAACTTTCCCCGCTCACAATTTTACACGAAAGGGTGGTGAATCTATGGAATTCATTGTCACAGATGACTGTGGAGGCCAATTCATTCGGTGTTTTTCTGTAAGCGGAGATTGACATGTGCGTGATTAGCATGAGCGTGAAAGGCTACCTACGGGAAGAGGGCAGGAGAACGGGGTTGAGAGGGAAAAAAATCAGCAGACTCGATGGGCCGAATGGCCTTATTATTATGTTTCCTATGACTTTTGGTCTAAAACGCGGTCCGTCCATTCCCTCCACAGATGCTGCCTGGCCTGCTAAAGTACTCCAGCAAGTATTTTGTGTTTACTCAATATATTCCAGCATCTGCAGAGTTTTGTATCTCAATACTTTGTGATACTCTCTTAAAAGTATTGCACCATTTTTGACAGGCGTTTTTAATGTGCTGCGGACGCAGCGAAATTGGTTGCAAAAAGTGGGGGCGGAGGGGGGAGGAGATTAGGATTTCCGGATAATTAACCCTATCTACAGTAGCCCCCTTCCCTCTCTACCCCTCTCTCTCTCCCCCCCCCTCTATCTCTCCCCCTCTCTCTCTCTCTCCCCTCTCTCTCTCTCTCCCCTCTCTCTCCCCCTAACATATAACATAACATATAACTACAGCATGGAAACAGGCCTGTCCGGCCCTACCAGTCCACGCCGACCATTCTCCCTGACCTAGTCTCATCTACCTGCACTCAGACCATAACCCTCCAATCCCCTCCTATCCATATACCTATCCAATTTTCTCTTAAATAATAAAATCGAGCCAGCCTCCACCACTTCCACCGGAAGCCCATTCCATACAGCCACAACCCTCTGAGTAAAGAAGTTCCCCCTCATGTTACCCCTAAACCTTTGTCCCTCAATTCTGAAGCTATGTCCCCTTGTTGGAATCTTCCCCACTCTCAAAGGGAAAAGCCTACCCACGTCAACTCTGTCCGTCCCTCTCATAATTTTAAAAACCTCTATCAAGTCACCCCTCAACCTTCTACGCTCCAAAGAATAAAGACCCAACCTGTTCAACCTCTCTCTGTAGCCTAAGTGCTGAAACCCAGGCAACATTCTAGTAAATCTCCTCTGTACCCTCTCCATTTTGTCGACATCCTTCCTATAATTTGGCGACCAGAACTGCACACCATACTCCAGATTCGGCCTCACCAATGCCCTGTACAATTTCAACATTACATCCCAACTTCTATACTCGATGCTCTGATTTATAAAGGCAAGCATACCAAACGCCTTCTTCACCACCCTATCCACATGAGATTCCACCTTCAGGGAACAATGCACAGTTATTCCCAGATCCCTCTGTTCCACTGCATTCCTCAATTCCCTACCATTTACCCTGTACGTCCTATTTTGATTTGTCCTACCAAAATGCAGCACCTCACACTTATCAGCATTAAACTCCATCTGCCATCTTTCAGCCCACCCTTCCAAAAGGCCCAAGTCTCTCTGTAGACTTTGAAAATCTACCTCACTATCAACTACTCCACCTATCTTAGTATCATCTGCATATTTACTAATCCAATTTGCCACACCATCATCCAGATCATTAATGTAAATGACAAACAACAGTGGACCCAACACAGATCCTTGGGGCACTCCACTAGACACTGGCCTCCAACCTGACATACAATTGTCAACCGTTACCCTCTGGTATCTCCCATTCAGCCATTGTTGAATCCATCTTGCAACCTCACTATTAATACCCAACGATTTAACCTTCTTAATCAACCTTCCATGTGGAACCTTGTCAAATGCCTTACTGAAGTCCATATAGACAACATCCACAGCCTTGCCCTTATCAATTTCCCTGGTAACCTCTTCAAAAAAAGAGGTTACCCTCTCTCTCCCCTCTCTCTCTCCCCCCTCTCTCTCCCCCTCTCCCCGCTCTCTCCCCTCCCCCCTCTTCCCCCCACTCTCCCCTCTCTCTCTCTCCCCTCTCCCCCCTCTCTCTCTCCTCTCTCCCTCTCCCCCTCTCTCTCTCTCCCCCTCTCTCTCCCTCCCCTTCCTCTCCCCCCTCTCCCTTCCCCCCCTCTCCCCTCCCCCTTTCTCCCCTCCCCCTCTCTCCCCTCCCCCTCTCTCCCCTCCCCTCGTCCCCGTCCGCTCGCTGGGTGCGGGAGGGCCACAGAGCTCCAGTGCCTTGAAGCTGCCGGGGGGGGGGGGGGGGGGAGCGGGCGCCCCCAGCGGGCGGATAAAGCCCCAGTCACTCCAGGAGATGCAGCAAAATGTGCTGCAGTCATGGTCTGTGACGTCACGGGCTTCCCCGAGATCCGCAAGATTTAAAGGGGCCGCGCCCGGAGAGAGGGGGAGAGGGGGAGGGGAGGAGAGGAAGAGAGAGAGAGAGGAAGAGAGAGAGAGAGGGAGGGGGAGGGGGAGAGAGAGAGAGAGAGAGAGAGAGAGAGAGAGAGAGAGAGAGAGAGAGAGAGAGAGAGAGAGAGAGAGAGAGAGAGAGATCTTCATCTTTGCCAGGAATGCAGTCAATTAATTCAGTGATCCGCTCGGCATTTCCTCCCTCTCTCTCTCCCCCTCCCCCCTCCCCCCTCTCTCTCTCTCCCCCCTCTCTCTCGCCCCCCTCTCTCTCTCCCCCTCTCTCTCCCCCTCTCTCTCGCCCCCCTCTCTCTCTCCCCCTCTCTCTCCCCCACTCTCCTTCTCTCTCGCTCCTCCCTCTTTCCCTCTCTGTCTCTCCCTCGTACTCTCTCTCTCTCTCTCTCTCTCTCTCTCTCTCTCTCTCTCTCTCTCTCATTGTTATTTCCGCGTGTCTATTATTTTCACATTTGCGTTCACAAACACAGTCGCGCATACTTTTAACAATAACGCGAGTGGAAAATCATTGAAAGAGAAAACGAGAGAGAGAGAGAGAGAGAGTCAGAGAGAGAGAGGGAGACTGGCACAGAAGTAAACACCAGCGAGCACTTTAAATGAACAGACGGTGGAATCAATGCAGTCTAGTTGTGTAACAATCTTGCATTTAATTTGGCATCGTGTCCTGCACGGACATTGTGGGCCGAACGACCTGTTCCTGTGCCGTATTGTTTTATGTTTTATTGATACAGCAGCTTTCAATTTAAGGGGAAAATGTCAAGCTGCTCTGCTACAGTAGAACCAGACAGCATTTGCCTCGAAGCAGAATGTGATACAGAGACGGTGATTAAATGCTTGTTCAAAGAATGTTTTTTTTGGGGGGGGGGGATCTTTACAGAAGCGAAGCGAGTGGAGAGATTTGGAGAGGGAATTTTAGATCTTAGGGTTCCGTGACCCGAAGGCACGCCCTTTAATGGCCGTGCAGAGCAAGTGGGGGTGGATGTGGTCAGTAATTAGTTAAGGAGGGGTGAAGAACGTGTGTTCAAACACCAGGCTGAGATTTTTCTTTAAATTGAGTTATTAGTGTTTGGTGTTCGGATTTTGGGCTCTCGGCTGCAAGCACGGACGGCAGTGTAGGGAAAAAATCATGGACAAAGCAATATGAAATGTCTAGGAAATGTCTGGTTTCCAAAAGGCTGTTCCATGCGTGATCTAATTTAAAAAAAAAATAGAATTACCCTGAATACATTCGCCTTTTGTTGCTAAATCAAATTAAAATATAATTTGAGAGATCACAGACTACAAATAGAATCAGTGAATTCGCAGCAACTAGCAATTTCAATCCTTTTTTTTAAAAGTTGTTTTGCGTACGGTTTCATTTAAGTCGATTCTATTGACATGTTTGCCTTCTCTACCTAATGCAATTATTGCCACTGTCACAATATATTTACAGCACCAATTAAAACACGATGGTATTATTAAATGATGAAAAGAGTTAACGCATTTGGCATTCCAGCTTTTCTGTGCAGTATTTTGAAGGGGCTTGGTTTATTTTCATGCATTTCTTTTTTGAAAAACGTACAAACCCCCCAAAACCCCCCATCAAATGTCAAGTCAAAGGCCATGCAACGACTGTTAAGTAGCAATTGATCTTCCTGACATTGGCGATATTTGCAGCGCCATGTCAACAAACGCAATAAACAAGAACAATCGATCCACGGATTGGATTATTGAACACACAATCAAATGACAGGGGCCATGTTCAGTGCCTTGCATTGAAAGTCCCAGCCCCCTTCTGCTTTTAGTATTGCTTGGAGGGTTGCCTGTTATTTTTTAACTTACTCCGTACGTTGAATGCGAGAAGATGATGAATTTCTCAGAGTTGGTGTTTGCAAAGTTGTTAACATGAGTCCTCGGTGATATTTATCCATGGGGTTAGCATCGTTCCCTCAGCAATCAATATGGTATTTGACTCGAGGCTTCTGTCATTCAAAAATACCACTGAGGGAGTGGTGCCATGTCACAAGAGCCATACTGCAGAGATATTAAGCCAAAGCCATTGCTGCCTCTTATGTCAATGTAATACATGTAATACAATGTGATACATTCAAAGTATCAGCACAGTTAGAACCTGGCTAAGTTGCCTAAAGTGTTTTATTTGGATACAGTGATTGAGATAAAGCCAAAGAAAAAAAAAAAAATTTGTTTACTTTAGTTTAATTTATTGTCACATGTACATGCCACAGGTGCAGTGAAAAGCTTTGTTGTTGAGTGCTATCCAATCAGCGGAAAAACTGTACATGATTACAATCAAGCCGCCCACAATGTACAGATACATGATAAAGGGAATAACATTTAGTGCAAGATTAAGCCCAGAAAAGTCCGATTAAAGATAGTCTGGGGGTCTCCATTGAGGTGGATGGTAGCCCTGAACCGCTCACTAGTTGGTGATAGGGTGGTTCATTTGGCAGGTCAAGCAGTATCTGGGGAAAGAGAGACAGACATAGTTGATATTTCAAATCAAAACTTCAATGGAACTGGAAAAGCTCTGGAAAATCACAGAGGAGGTCGAGAAGGAATGGATCGGACAAAGGGAATAATCCTGATAGGGTGTGGCAAGATTTGCTAAGGTAATTCTTTAGTTTAGTTTAGTTTAGTTTAGTTTAGTTTAGTTTAGTGATATGGCATGGAAATAGGCCATTCGGCCCACCAAATCCACACTGACCATTGATCATCCATCCATAACATAGTTCTATGTTACCCTACTTTCTCATCCACTCCCTACACACAAGGGACAATTTACAGTGGCCAATTAACCTACAAACACACTTCTTTGGGATCTGGGAGGAAACCGGAGGAAACCCACGTGGTCACAGGGAGAATGTGCAAACTCCACACAGGCAGCACCCGAGGTCCGGATTGAACCCGGGTCTCTGGCACTGTGAGACAGCAGCTCCACCAGATGCACCACTGTTGTGTAGCCATTTGGTTGATAGATTAATGGTCGATAGAGAGAAGGCAAAAGGAAATGTCAAACCTGTGAAATACTGGTCAGAGCGTTGATAAAATCTAAAACCAAAGGTAGAACAGTGGAAATGCTCAACAGATCCTGCAGTGTCGGGGGTGAGAGAAGAGTTAATGTTAGAGATAAATAATCCTACAACAGATCTGGCCGGCGTAGAAACAAATAGAAAAAAGTGGACCATCTGAAATTGTTCAATTCCATATTCAGTCGCAAAGGTTATAATATGTTCAGATCAGTTTCAGTTTCAGTTTAGTTTATTGTCACGTGTACCGAGGTACAGTGAAAATCTTCTGTTATGTGCTATCCTGGCAGCAGAAAGACAATACATGATTGCAATTATTAGTGTACAGATACATGATAAGGAAATAATGTTTAGTGCAAGGTAAAGCCAACAAATTCCGAGGGACATCAATGAGGTAGATAGCAGTTAGATAGTTCAAAGAGAGAGCGTAAACTGGTCTCCTGGTGGCCGAGCACTTCAACTCCCCCTCCCATTCCCAGTCTGACCTTTCTGTCATGGGCCTCCTCCAGTGCCATAGTGAGGCCCACTGGAAATTGGAGGAACAGCACCTCATATTTCGCCTGGGCAGCTTGCAGCCCAGTGGTATGAACATCGACTTCTCCAACTTTAGATAGTTCCTCTGTCCCTCTCTTCCCCTCCTCCTTCCCAGATCTCCCTCTATCTTCCTCTCTCCACCTATATCCTTCCTTTGTCCCGCCCCCCTGACATCAGTCTGAAGAAGGGTCTCGACCCGAAACGTCACCCATTCCTTCTCTCCTGAGATGCTGCCTGACCTGCTGAGTTTCTCCAGCATTTTGTGAATAGATAGTAGTTCAGCACTGCTGAAGGTGGAAGATAAGGTCCTGTTGCTCAGGGTTACCTTGGTGTCACTGGAACAAAGCAGAGAGGTCAGAGTTGAACTGGAATGGAGAATGAAAGTAAAAGGCATCTGAAAGCTCAGGGTCACCCCTGTGCAATGAACAGAGTTGCTCTGCACAGTAATCACTATTTACATTTGGTTCCTCCAATGTAGAGAAGATTATATGATGAACACTTCTGCTTTCTACTGCACAACCGCCAACAGCTGGGCTATCTCATGCAGGTTTCGCTCGCGTGGGTACTGGTTGCAAAAGGGTTATTTAGATTTTTATGTGGGTAAGTTTGGTGAGATGATCCATGTCCAAGTTGTCGAGCTGTGACTTGAAGAGTGACAAGGTTGATGCACATCTGGTGGTGTCGGGAAAGATGTTCCACTCTGGGATAGTCCATGGATATAGTGACTGTAGGCAGCTATTTTTGTTTGCTCTAATTCTAGTATAAATGAAGTGATCTGAGCAGTGATGGAAATGGGGTTTAGGAACTGGGGGTACTCTAAGGTCCATGAGGCTGAGGTTGGGAAGGAAGGGGGGGGGGGGGATTTTCTAATGTGCGGTCATACCCATGTAAGAGTACAAGAATGCATAACCGGTTTATTGTGTATTTATAATATAGTTCATTGTGTATTATATGTCATAACTGCTTTCTGGCATCTCTCTCTCTCCCTTTTTTCATTACAAAATGTTCCATAAGGGTATATAATCTCCATTTTCTTTCTGTCACCTCCTCTTTCTTTCTGCATGCCGTTTCTTCAGCACGCCTTCTGCCACTTCGGGGTTGAATTTTGACAGAGGAGGTCCCACCAACTTAATAAATAGAAGAGTTGAGAGATGATCAGTTTGAAGTCTTGCACGTTGTGGTGACATGCAGAAATTCATGCCACTGAAGCTTCTTTCATATTCTGCTGTTGATACTGGAATTGTATTTACAGCCGTTACCAGCTGCTGAAAATCTGCTGAAACTATCTTCCCTTTAGATTCCTTGAATTGTCAGAAGGCTCTGACACAAAGCCGACCATTTAAGCCAAATTGTTCTGCCATTTCTTCTACATCATCATCCCCAAAGGTTAAAAGGAATATTGTTAATATCTAAATATTTCGACTTGTTAATTAACTTTTTACATTTATCATTGGAAGCTGTTGTAGATTCAAGCTGCCTGGATTTCATATTATTGTCCAAACTCCTCAAAAACTGTTGTCTATGTATAGTAGGTACTTTACCAGCTCTCAAATTTATTCCATTAAATATCATCTGGCTTGTTGCTTTCTCCACTTGAGTATAACATTTTCCTTGCTTCTCTATTTGACATTCAAGAACCTTGATAGAGCGTTTAATTTCCTCATGTGCTTTACTAAGTGTACAATTTTGGTTCTGCAGTTCAAGTGACAGTTCAGACAACTTTAGCAAACTGTCCATCAACAAGCCCAAATTATTTACGAAAGCTGATGACTTTAATACTTTTTTCAGCCCCTCGTACTTTGCTCTCTCTGCACTAGATCTTGAAGCATCACAGCGTACTTTTCTAAAATGCTCCCAAATAGCTTTATAAGACTGCCACATTGCCTTTACAGTTCGGTAAGACAAAGCAACCCATCTCACACTGAAAACACGACCAATTTTCAACAGTTGACAGCCTCATCCTGATTCTTAGGAGACCTATGATATAAGGAATATAATTTATCACAAAATATCTGAAAGTGATTCAAACCTGCAACTTCATTTATAGCATCACCAACACTGAGTTCAAGCCTGTGACTGGCAGAGTGCCAAACAGTTGCATTAGGGAAATCATCAAGAAATAGTTTTGCAACCCCTGCATTTCGTCCTAACATTACTGGTGCACCATCAGTTACAAGTGATATCACATTTTCTTTTAGGTACTGTATTGAAAAATCACCTCTTTGTAAGCAACTTAGAATAGATTTTGCATTTGCACCAAGTTTCATATGTTCTAAGTCAAAATAGAATGATATAGGTTGGGAAGATTCACCAACTGCTGCTCTCAAGCAGACTACTAGAACAGTTTTCCCATTAATAGTAGTAGATTCATCAATCATAATAGACATTTTAGATTGTTTTGAAATTATATTTTCCACCACTGTCTTTCGCATCTGGTTCCCTATGTGGTGAGAAACATCTGCACATGACTTACGAGAGTGTAGAACTAAGTCGATGCCGTTTCTTTCTTGCAGTTCAATATCAGAAGACATATCTGTGTAGGGCCTACCTTTGTGTACAATATTATATACAGTACGGGCGACACGGTGGCGCAGCGGTAGAGTTGCTGCCTTACAGCGAATGCAGCGCCTGAGACTCAGGTTCGATCCTGACTACGGGCGCCGTCTGTACGGAGTTTGTACGTTCTCCCTGTGACCTGCATGGGTTTTCTCCGAGATCTTCGGTTTCCTCCCACACTCCAAAGACGTACAGGTATGTAGGTTAATTGACTGGGTAAAATGTAAAAATTGTCCCTAGTGTGTGTAGGATAGTGTTAATGTGCAGGGATCGCTGGGCGACGCGGACTCGGTGGGCCGAAGGGCCTGTTTCTGCGCTGTATCTCTAAATCTAAAATCTAAAAACTCGACCTGTTTTTGCTTCGTCCTTTTTCAGTGACTTATACACTACATTTTCGATTGCTTTTTTTCAGCTGATTGATTGCTTTTTTGGCATCTGATATGAGCTTCACTATTTTTGTGCTTAAAAATCTTTTTTCTTAAACTCATTAACTGTTTTGCTTTGTCATCACTCACTCCTACTACATTAACACTGCACCACTCACGAGACAAATTAATTCCTTGTGTTCGTTTAAGTCCAAGATGACACTTGCTGCATTCACTACATCCTAGTTTTCTGTTTTTAACAATTAGCCAGGGATATTCTTTCTTTTTGTTTAAGTACATTTCTTGTGTCCAACAGTCTGGAAGATCACATTTTTCAATATCTTTTGAAATGTCTTCACATGCAGCATCAGACGAAACAGCTGCATCAGTTACGTTATCATTTTCAAGTAATTTTGCCTTCTTTTCTGGCTGAGTGTTTTCATTATCATTTATTTCTTCATCGATCTGAAGACGCTGCTGTCTTTCAAAGTATTTCAGTATGCTCATTTTCACAGGGGTACACAAATCTGAAATTTATAGATATTTGATAGTGATGTATAATAAAATTTGATAGTGATATAATAATAAAATATTTCCGCTTGCACTATTGTTTTGCTAAATAAAACCACCCACAATAAAATATTCACCACTCACGATTTAGGCTGGAAAAAACTATTGGTACTAGTTATTTAATTTTCTCCCCATCCATTCTAAGTTAACTGAAACAACTGAGGCCCAGCGGCAGAGTGGCAAATAAAATAACGTGGAATAATAAAATAACGTGACTTTACCTGAGCCCGTGCTCGCGGTCCGGTAGCCCAGACAGCGAGTTTAAGAAATTCTCCCTTGAATTTTATTCAAAGGAACGCAGTGTGATTAATACATGGTCAAAACACAATTACATTTACAGGAATGTGGATCAATGTACTGATGACACATTGTATAACTACTACCTGTTAACTACTAGCTGTTAACAAGTGCCAACAGTGGCAGTTAACAAATCGTTTTCATCTGAGTGATAAACGGCTCGAATCTTTCTGCAGTACTCATTAAACCCGAGCTGGAAATTGAAAACTAGGGGAATGCCGTCCCCCTGTGTACCCCCCCCCCCCCCCCCCCCCCACCCCCCCATTTCCATCACTGGACCTGAGGTTGAATTGGATTGAATTAAGTGAGATATGTTACTGGGGATGATGCCATGAGTCTCTTTGTAGACTGTACATAAGCGGGCTTTGGTGCGTCTTGAATCTAGCAACTCCCAGCGACTCCCACCAACTGCTCTGCAAAGCGATCTCCAGAGATGCTGCCCAACCCGCTGAGTTAGTCCAACATTTTGTGTCAATCTTCAGTGTAAAACAGCATCTGCAGTTCCTTCCTACACAATCACAATTTCCATTTGGTTCCACCAATGTAGAGGAGATCTACTCATGAATACCAACTGCAATACAGAAGATTAGAAGAAGTGCAAGTGAATCTCACTGTTATATCCTGTGAACATGAGCTCCAATTGCTACTGAACAAGTTTGGGTTTCAGTATTTAATGGTTACGCATCTTAACGTCCTTTCATTCACCACCTGACAGATTAATACCAAGTGCATACAAGTGTTTTCAACATTGGACTAGTCAACTACCAATAAAGAAGGGAATGGAAATTTTAATATTGTTGGATGACTGTTAATAAAAAAAGCATTGATTCCAAGTGATCCTGAATGAGAGAGGTGTGCAGGAGTTCAGACTATTGACATTAAAGCAGGAAAGCGTTTGCACACAAAATGCTTGAGTAACTCAGCAGGTCAGGCAGCATCTCTGGTGAAAATGGATAGGTGACATTTCGGGTCAGGATCCTTCTTCAGACTAGCCATGAAGACTTCCAAACTGAAAAAGTACTGACTGAGATTTTTAAATTTTAATAATTCTGGCCAGATGTAGAGAAAGGTAATAAATGTATGATTTAGTGCGGTAGCCAGGGCTAGGAAATATTCAACTGTTGTGAATAATTCTTTATTAAGAATCTGAGGGGTGACTTTTTCCACACAAAGGGTGGTGGGTGTATAGGACAAGCTGCCAGAGGAGGTAGTTGAGGCCGGGACTATCGCAATGTTTAAGAAGCAATTAGACAGTTACAGGGATAGGAAAGGTTTAGAGGGATGTGGGCCAAATGCAGGCAAATGGAACTCGTGTAGATGGGACATGTTGGTTAGAAGGTGGTCCCTTCTACATCCCTTCCAAAAGTACCTCCACTGGGACTGCAGCGGTTTGAGGAGATGGCTCTTCAATACGTACAGGTATGTAGGTTAATTGGCTGGGTAAAATGTACAAATTGTCCCTAGTGTGTGTAGGATAGTGTTAATGCGCGGGGATCGCTGGGCGGCGTGGACTCGGTGGGCCAAAGGGCCTGTTTCCGCGCTGTATCTCTAAATCTAAATCTAAAAATCTAAATACCTTCTCAAAGGCAATTCAGGATTACTGGCAACTGTCCCAAAAATGAATAAAGAGTAAAGATCAGTAATGGTTGACAGCAATGTTAAGAATTGTTGAGCATTATTAATGCTTTGAGAATGATGTTATATCTTGTGAATATTGGCCTGTGAGGCAGCAACTCTACCGCTGCACCACTGTGCCACTTATGTCCTACTTGGTAACCAATTCCCCCCACAGGTGGTTGGGTGGGGTGGGGGGGAGGGGAGGTGGGGTGGGGGGAGGGGTGACAACAATCAAGTGCATCCTCCCACCCACCTCCCTTTAAACATTGTGTGCCAAGCTCACTGGCAGAAACCAACGCACAAATGTCATAGAGAGGACGTCGGACAAAATGTTTCCCATTCAGCTGACAGATATTGGTGCAGGAGCTGCCAGTATTTTTATAGTTCATTTGCAGGATGAGTGCTTCGCAGGCAGGGTGTAATTTATTTCCCATTGTTAATTACCTTTGAGAAAGTGGTTGTAAACCACCCTCTACGACTGCTGCAACCCTTTTGGCGATCGTACTGGTGGGATTTGAGCCCAGTAGCATTTTCCATGTCACGATGTTGCATGAGATACATGCAAGTGTTGTTCCTGTGGCCCCTCTGCTCTTATCCTCGAGGGCAGAAATCATGGGTTTGATAGATGCTATTCATGAGCCTTTGGGACTAAACTTCAATGCATTTTGTAGTTTCCACACTGCAGCTATGGTGTGCAGGTGGTACAGGTAATCTATGTTTATTCTGGTTTGTCAAGTGTTATTTCATAGATTCATAGAGTTATACAGTGTGGAAACTGGCCATGAGGCCCAACTCGCCCACATCGGCCAACATGTCCCACCTACACTAGTCCCACCTGCTCGCGTTTGGTCCACATCCCTCCAAACCTGTCCTATCCGTGTACCTGTCTAACTGTTTCTCAAATGTTTGGAATAATCATCTACCTCTTTAGATCTCATCTACCTCATTAGATCTCCCTCTAGGAAGGCTAGACGTGCATCCAGTGGAAGTGCAACAAAGGGTCTCAGAGTGGGTTGGCCAGTCTATTCTATGCGGACAGATTAGGATGCTTTTCACTGGAGTTTAGAAGAAAGAGTTGATGCCTAATTCTCACAGATCTAGATATTCTGCAGCAGGAAGGGGTTTCCCTGGTAGGAGCAAATAATCACATATGGGGTAGGATGTTTTGGGATGAAATGGATATATTTCTTTATTCAGAAGATGGAGATTGTCTGGAAGATTGGAAATCTCTGATGGTGACATTCCCCACCACTGTCAGTTCCACACAGAGATCAAATCAATGAATAGATTTTAGAAAGAGCTGGACAGAAAAGGTATTGAGAAGTATAGAGACAGAACAGGAATATAGAATTTAAGGTAGATGACCAACTATGTTTGTGCAGAATTGTGGAAAGGTTGGTGGTGCAGCGATAGAGTTGTTGCCTCACAGTACCAGAGACCCGGTTTCCATTCTGACCTCGGGTGCTATCTGTACCAGAGTTTGTACGTTCTCCCTTTGACCGCATGGGTTTTGCCCGGATGCTCCGGTTTCCTCCCACACTCCAAAGCCATACAGGTTTTTTAGGTTAATTGGTATCCATAAAATTGTAAATTGTCCCTAATGTGTAGGGTAGTGTTAGTGTAGGGGGTAGATCGCTGGTCGGCATGGACCTGGTGGGCCGAAGGGCCTGTTTCCACACTGTATCTCTGAAGTCGAAAGTCTAAAGGTACCTTCTCTTCGACAGACAGGAGTACAGAATGCTGCATTTCATTATTCATGAAAGAACCTCTTAGATAATGTACGTCCATTCCCTGGGGGCTATTACCCTTCACTGGCTGGAGATTGGCTACCAATGATGAAAATGTGGTCAGCAAAGCTGCTTTCACTATGTAGGAGATGTAATGTAAGAGGTTGATTGATAATTTCCCAGGAGATATTTGCCTGGCCCTTGATACGGGAAGATCTCCAGAATTGGTGGGAGTTAATGCTTTGGAGTCACTTTGCTTAGTGGCAACATGACTGAAATGATCAGCTGTTTGTTGTCCTTTTGGCATTTCTTCATATAAAGTTTATATAAAAACTTTATATAAGGTTTCTGTAAAGACTAAGATTTAGTCTTTGATCAAAGAAAAAAAAATGGCACCTACAATAATTTGTTGTGAAGGTATTGGTTTTGCTCTCTTGAATTATCTCTCCAAACTGCTCCTCCTTTGAAGATGCAGCAACACCCAAAACGTTCGCAAAGGTATTGGGGTCAAATTATCTTCAATGTCTCTCATCTGAAGTTGGCGGTATTTAGACTTTACTGTAGACTTTAGAGATACTGTGCGGAAACAGGTCGTTCAGTCCACCAAGTCCGTGCCGACCAGCGATCACCCCGTACACTAGCACTATCCGACACACGAAGGACAATTTACAATCTTACCAAAGCCAATCACCCGCCACACCTGTACGTCTTTGGAGAGTGTGAGTAAACCGGAGCACCCGGAGAAAACGCACGCGGGAGAACATAAACTTCCTACAGCCAGCATCCCCAGTCAGGATCAGACCCGGATCTCTGGCCCCATAAAGAAGTATCTCTACTGCTGTGCCACTGAGTGGCCCCTTGGGATATGTTATGTTAAAGATATTTTATACTATATTAAAGATATTTTGTAAATGAGATAATCAAGACACATGAAGCAGACCCAGCTGAAGTAGACTGCTTCAAATTGGACGTCTTTTCATCTCTAAATCCCCTGCCTCTGAGTCAGCCTAATGCAGTTGCTTTTGCCCATATCCTTGGATCGGTGAAACTCTTCCCCCAGCTTGTCTGACGTGTAACTAATATGTTGTTGTCTCTCCCCCATGTGGATCATCTGACCCATGTTACCCATCCCGTTAGATGTGGATGTCCCTGGAAGGACCAGCATTTATTCCCTATCCCTTGAACTGTGTGGCTTCCTCAGCAACATCAAAGGGCCAAATTGTAGAGTTAAACAGCACATTAATCTAGTCCCATTTGCCCACGTCTGATCCACACCCCTCTAAACCTTCCCCATCCTTCGGGTGAAGATGGCAGGTATTCCTATCTAAATGACATCAGCAAACTATCTGTGCAAACCAGTAACATTTAAAACCCAGAATTAATTCATTAACTGAACGTCAATTCCTCAGGTGTCTTGGTTGGATTTGAATATATCTTTATAACATTAATCTCGGTTTCTCAACTGCTAATCTATTAATTTAACCAGAATCCACAGTTCTCAACGTCTCTGCTCAGCCACTTGTGTTGTGTTCTTGCCACCCATTATATTTTTGATCATTCAACCTTTAGTTTATGAAATGGTTCAGTGTGAGTGCCTTAAATGGGTTCAGTCGGTGAGGGTATCGTGAGTACATAGTTCTCTATAGTGAATGTGTAACTCAGATAGTACAACAGACCAGACCAGACCTTTCTCAGTTTGTTGAGAGCTGTGTTTATTGTTGGTTGCAACATCCATTGTGACTCAACCTTTAGCAAACATGTCATATTGTCCTGTGTTACTTTTCTAAATAATTGCACATTTTTCCTTGCTTTGATAGTGATTGTATAATGACAATACAATATTGCTTTAGTATTTCTGACCCGTGGGTCAGATAAATTCAGTGCATGGCTCGCATTCCTCATTAACCATGCTTACACATCATTACGGTTACAATCTGCACAAGCATTTCGTTATTTTCTTACATTGTGTGCTGAGTCAATCTTAATACATAAAGCATAAACTTTCGCTTGAACATTTTGCGTTGCATCTTTGGCTCATTAGGTCGGATGGTTGGGATTATTCCCATTTTACAACTCAACACGTTATATTCTGTCTTCATTCAGCTCCTACTTCTTTTCTTCCACCTTCGCTGCACTCTTACCATTAGCCGCATCTCCAATCTCCTTGCTTTCTTCCTGCTCTTCACTCTCTCCTTCCTCATCCTTGTCCTTCACTTCGCCCTCTCCTTGGGCCTCATCTTCCTCCTCTCCGTCTTCCTCCTCCTCCTCTCCTTCTTCGCCATTTTCCTCTCCAACTTCCTCTTCTCCTTCCTCATCCTCACCTTGAAAACCAGAGATCAGTGTTAGTGGCCGGCCAGTGATCTGTTCCCTTTGCAGCAGAATGAGTGGTGAACGGGAGGGAGAACTATTACTGGAAGAGTGTGGAGGAATTTCTCCAGCTGAAAGGTCAGAGGGGTTCTCTTACTCAGAGCCTCTTCTCTCCAAGTGGAACACACCCTCGGCACTGAAACTCCGAGCCGACAGGGGCTCTTGTGGTGCAATGGGGAGTGGAACTTGAACCCAACACTTAATGTCAAGGGAGTGCTGCCAACATTTACTGCTAGCATTTATTTCAAGAGGGCTCGAATACAAAAAAACAGTGATGTAATGCTGAGGCTTTAGAAGGCACTGGTCAGACCGCATTTAAAGTATTGTGAACAGTTTAGGGCCCCATATCTGAGGAATGGTGTGGTGGTGTTTGAAAGGGTTCAGAAGAGGCTTACAAGAATGATCCCAGGGTTGTTTGGGCTAACATATGATGAGAGTTTGACGGCACTCGGCCTATTCTTGCTGGAGCTCATTGAAACATACCGAATAGTGAAAGTCCTGGAAGAGTGGATGTGGAGAGGATGACTCCACTAGTGGGGGAGTCTGGGACCAGAGGGACAAAGGATGTTCCTTTTGAAAGGAGATGAGGAGGAATTTCTTTAGTTAGTGGGCGATGAAGCTGTGGAAATCATTGCCACTGAAGACAGGGGCAAAGTCAATGGAGTTTTTAAGGTGGAGATTGATCTATTCTTGTTTAGAAAGGGTGTCAGAGGTTATGGGGAGATGGCAGGAGAATGGGGTTGAGAGGGGAGGATAAATCAGCCATCATTGAGTAGCGGGGTGGACTTGATTAGCCGGATGGACTAATTCTGCTGCTGCAACTTATGAACATGAAGTGAATCGTGGCTGCCATCCAATTGCTGGCACGGGGCCACTTCTGCCCTTGAGGTTCCACCGGTCAAGACTCTTACCTTCTCCTTCATCAACCTCATCTGCTGGAGGCTCCATCTGGGCTGAGTACGCCTGGACTTGCTGCATGACCTCCTCCTCAGCCTGGCTGCTGGAGTAGGCACTGAAGATGGTGGGCCGGCTGGAGAGCATGTACGAGCTGCTCTGCATGGTATAGCTGGGCCGGCTGAACATGGCGGAACTCTGTGTGTGGGCATAGCCACTGGTCACGCTGCCCACGTTGGCATAGTTGATCCGTGTCTCCTCTCCCTCCAGCAGTTTCCTGGATCGCGGCACAGAAATTCGGAGGGGTTGCTTCAAACATTCCCAAAATATTGCCCCCCCTCCCCCTCATTTCACCAACTCCACTATTAATGGCCCATCAGTAAGAACTGGTTGCCCCCGAATGGGCCCACGTCCATTCCTCGCTCTGAGTCCTGATCTCCTGCACACTCTCCCCTCTCAATATCTACATTATTTGTTTCATTGTGATTAATAGACAATAGACAATAGGTGCAGGAGGAGGCCATTCGGCCCTTCGAGCCAGCACCACCATTCAATGTGATCATGGCTGATCATTCTCAATCAGTACCCCGTTCCTGCCTTCTCCCCATACCCCCTGACTCCGCTATCCTTAAGAGCTCTATCTAGCTCTCTCTTGAATGCATTCAGAGAATTGACCTCCACTGCCTTCTGAGGCAGAGAATTCCACAGATTCACAACTCTCTGACTGAATGAGTCCCCTTCCACCGCGCTCCCAATAACCACCGATCTGATCCCATTTCCCTTTCTCATCTTTGTTTTGGCAACTGTCAAAAACCCGCGCTAGGAGTTAACTGTGCCTCGCCCAGCTGTGGCGTAGCCTAAACCGTGCACTGTAGATGATATTGAACACACTGGCACAGCAGGGGGAAAAAATCAACCGACTGGGGGCTGTGCTGGGAATTCTCAGCTGGAGCGTAGCTGGGACTCGGGAGAGAGTTGGCCATGATCCGGGATAGGGGAGAGAGAGGGGGTGGGGGGGCAAAGGGGGCAATCCAGAGCATCAGAGGGCAACACCAATGCACGCATCTCAGCTTTTATTTCTTCCCTGCAAAACTTCCACCGACTGAATGCAGCGGGTCTCCAACGTTTATGACGATGAGCTGCAGATTTGTTCATTGTCCTTCCCGGGAGCGCACAGTAAGAGGCCACTGTGGTCTGTGCACCACGCCCAGTCATGAATGGCCGCACGCAAATGGTGCAATGCGGGTTCCTGGTGGGGTGGGGAGGGGGGGTAGAGGAGTGAGATGGAGGTGGGGGAGAGGGGGGCGAGGCGAGGTGCCGGCCCTCTAATAGTCTATTCGCTATGAAGAGTGGTCCTGGATATCGCCGAGGAAGAACCAGCCCCGAGCCAGGTGACTGGTGAGCCAAATTTCGAACCACCCATTGGCTTGACTTATCTCCCGGGACCCCTAGTCTGAGATACTCCCCACCCACCCCGGTGCCCGTGTTCCCAGGGCAGCGAGAGAGCTATTGGAGTCTCCTTGCCCTGGGAACAATCTGTGCCCCGGGAGACCCCTCCCCCTCGTTTACCTGTAGGCTGCGATCTCGATGTCCAAGGCCATTTTGACGTTCAGAAGGTCCTGGTACTCCTTCAGGTAGCGGCCCATCTCGTTCTTGGTGGTTCGGAGTTCATTCTCCAGTTGGCTGATGGCATCCTATGTGCAGAGGATGGAGATGGTCAAGTGGCAATGATCATCCTCCCCACCCTAACCTTCCCCTCCCGCATCTCCCCGGTCACTTTACCATGTCCCATCCCCTCCTCCGTTGGCTGTTTCTGTGAGCGCGTTTTCCTTCCTCACTCCAAAACCATCCCTCTCCCACTTTTGGGTCTCTGTTTCCAACGCCATGTTTTCGTCCCTCCCGCTATCCTCTCCAAGCCTCCCCTCTTTCTCCGTTGACCTTCAACCATTATCCTTCTCTTCCACCTCCCTCCCTCCCCCACCCCCCTCCCCTCACCTCCCCGCTCCCCGCGCCCCGTCCTCACCTGTAATGCGCTGATCTCCCCGCCTTGTTTCTCATCCAGTTCCTGCAGCTGCCTTTCCAGCGCCTCGTTCATCCCCCTCACGCCGTCGATCTCCAGGGTCTTGGCTTTGACCAAGCGCCGGTATTCCACCACCTCGTCCTTTGCTTGCTTGGTGGCATCGTAGTCCTTGGACACGGTGTCGCTGAGCACGGCGAAGCGGCTCTTGTACCAGTCTTCGGCCGACTGCATGTTCTTGGCTGCCACCTTCTCGTACTGCCCGCGGATCTCCCTCAGGGCGGAGGAGAGGTCGGGTTTGGCCATGTCCACCTCCACGGTCACCTGGGCGTACTGGATCTGGGCCTGGAGCTCGGCGATCTCTTCCTCGTGGAGCTTCTTCAGGAAGGCGATCTCGTCCATCAGGCTGTCTATCTTCTTCTCCACCTCGGCCCTGGCCAGCGCCGCATCGTCCGAGCCCTTCCTGGCCTCCATCAGCCTGCCCTCGGCGTCCTCCCGGTTCAACACCTCTTCCTCGTAGCGGCTGTGGAGGCTCTTCAATGTGTCCTCCAGGTGGTCTCGCTCGCTCTGCGCCGCCTGCCTCTCGTGTTTAGCATCGTCCAACGCCAGTCGCAGGTCTCTCAGTTCTTGCTCGTAGATGCCCTTGAGGCGGGACGGTCCTCCGTGTTTCTGGCGCAGGAGCCCCAGCTCGGCCTCCAGCACCTTGTTCTGCTGCTCCAACTCGTGCACCTTCTCGATGAAGGTGGCGAAGCGGTCGTTGAGGTCCTGAAGCTGGGCTTTCTCCTGTGTCCTCAGCGCCCTGAACTCGCTGCTCACCACCGTGGCTTGGCTGAGGTCGAAGTTGTCCATCGAGGACATCAGGGAGGACGAGGTGCTGTGGCCTTTCCTCACGGCGTAGGAAGGCGCCGAGTAGGTCGTGTAGGCAGGCTTCGAGCTGCCGCCGTAGCCGCTCCTGAAATGCTGGGCAGTCCCGTAGGTCCGAGGCGCCGAGGTGTCGCCATAGCGCCTCCTGTGAGCGTGGAAGAAGGAGTCGTAGCTAGAAGTGCTCATGGCTGCTCGAATGTGCAGGACTGGGTCCGCAGCCGCCTATTTATACACAGCCACAGGACTGACGCAGCCGCTTTCACCACTCGGATCAATACTGCACACTCCCACTGGCAGAAAGCTGACGGGCTCCAATCGCGCCGAGCAAACAAAACTGGTGACCGAATCAATGCAATTCCAGTCTCGGTAGAAATCTGACACAGCCCAGATATTCCACTCACAATGGTGCTTTCTGCGGCAACTCGTTTCTGGGTTGTTGCCCATATTTCTGCTCCCATTTACTGCTCCGGGACAAACTCCTGTCCTGAAACCTCTAGCACCCCATATTCTTATAAGAAAATAACTGCAGATGCTGGTACAAATCGATGTATTCACAAAATGCTGGAGTAACTCAGCAGGTCAGGCAGCATCTCGGGAGAGAAGGAATGGGTGACGTTTCGCGTCGAGACCCTTCTTCAGATTCTGCACCCCATATTCTGTTCCTCTGCGTATAACCAGCCCCTTCCCCGTATCCCTGTGTCCCGGCTCTTGCCCCCCTCTGTTAGATACTTAAACACTCTCTCTCTCCCCCCACCCACCCACACAGCCGGGAGCCCCCCTGAACACGGCAACCTTCCCCAGTAAACCTCCACCACCCTCCCACCCCACCCCACCCCATTGCCTCCCTGCCCGCAACCCTTTGTCATCCCACGACATAACGCGGTACTTCCCCGGGAACCGGTTCGAATCCACGGCGTGCCACTGCGTGTAAGATAACAGGAGCGACACAATTAAGGTGTTTGCAACATTAAGGAGATTAGTTCGGATGGATTATTATAAAATCGTGTCAGTGACATCCAGACCAAGGAGAGCTGGATTTAAGCTTACAGTGAATTAAAGAGCAAATGTTTTGATTTTAATTATAAGGTGGGTTGTTGGAATCCCTCACTTCAAAGCGCGTTGATGTCGAGAATTCAATTTGAGCTTTAAGAGCTGTTTAAAAAAATAATCGGGCAGAATGTCCCGGGGATAGAGGGGGCAATGGTCGGATTTAATGTTTAAGGGAGTCTGGCGGCCGACACCCATTGTAGACGGGTCATTGTTTGAAGGATGGAGGGAAAACGGACCCAGTTTTGTTGCCGTTGTTAAAAGCGGTGGCAAATCTCGCCATCTCGAAAACTGCTGCATCTCTGACATTGCAGACTGGCGGCCAGAGTTTGGGCGGCTCTGCACAGCCTAGACGAACCCCTGCCTTTCCCAATTCAACGCATGTCGACGTGTGACAACCACACACCCCGGAACCAACCGCATTGTTTTAAAATGGCCAAATTGTCCAAAGCGCCGCGAATAAAACAGGGGGGAAAAAAAGCCTGTCCTTGAAACGATATGGGTAATTAGTGGGTTGCAAGATTCGAGGTGGGCTTTGATTGGAAAACTTCAGGGAGACTCAATGGTGTAAATACCGCGAATTCGGCAGAGGGTGATTTCCCACTCAAGACAATTTAAAAAAAAATAATACAGATGTGGAGATTCAGAAATGTAAACCGAAAATGCAGGTGGCACCGGTGGACAGAGGTAATGACTGCGGTCTGTTATCCCAGGTCTTTTATGTCTGTAATTGTACGGGGCATATTTATTGCCTGACCCAGTCTTACACTGCGAAGTGGATCAAGCGATCGAAGGCCAGAAGATAGACACAAAATGCTGGAGTAACTCAGCGGGACAGGCAACATCTCCGGATGGAAGGAATGGGTGACATTTCGGGTCGAGACCCTTATTCAGACGACACGAAAGCTACAATTGACTGAATCCCATTCGTCGCGTCTTCTATACATTCAGCCGGGGTCTTTAAGTGTAGTTGTGTTATTTCTCTAAAGTGTCTGAAGAAGGGACTCGATCCAGAAACGTCACCTGTCCATGTTCTCCAGAGATCCCGCCTAACCCCCTGAGTTACTCCAGCACTTTATGTCCTGTTGTGTATTAACAAGCATCTGCAGTTCTTTCAGCAGCATCTCTGGAGAACAAAAGAATAGGTGACGTTTCGGGTCGAGACCCTTCTACAGACTGAAGAAGTCTTCAGACCCGCTGAGTTACTCCAGCATGTTGTGACTATCTTCGGTGTAAACCAGCACCTGCAGTTCCTTCCTGCACATCCTTGTTGTTTGTCCATAATTCCGCAGTGTGAGGCTTGGCATCAGATTGATGCCTGTAGTTGACGGTATGTTATATTTCTGCAGATAGACACGGAATGCTGGAGTAACTCAGCGGGACAGGCAGCATCTCTGGATAGAAGGAATGGGCGACTTTTCGGGTCGAGACCCTTCTATTTCTGTTTTTTTAGGGAGAGTTATTCAGCATGGACGACGCCCATCCAACGCCCATTTCACTCTCATATGATGATGTGCCGAAACGAAACAATGACATTTACTATATATTCCATATATGTAACATATATATTCACATATATGGAATATATGTTCCATATATGTAACATGTAATCTGTATGTGAACTCCACCCAGATTCTACACACTAGGCAATTTCCGCCGGTCAGTTAACCTGCCTGTGAGTTGAAAGCGAAACCTCCCTTTGGGCACATGGCGCGAACTGCAGCGTCCGAGGTCAGGATCGAACCCGGGCCTCTAGCGCAATGAGGCTGCGGTTCTGCTCGCGGTGCCATTGTGCCACCTGGAGGTTAGTCAGGAAATTGTATTCTGTTGGACATAACCTCAAACCGCGAAGGACAAATTTCAACCCCACGTAGAGTCATACAGCGTGGAAACAGGCCGCTCGGCCCAACTTGCCCACACCGACCAACATGTCCAATCTACATTTGTCCCACTTGCCAGCGAATGATCAGCCATGATCACATTGAATGGCGGTGCTGGCTCGAAGGGCCGAATGGCCTCCTCCTGCACCTATTGTCTATTGGCCCTTCAGCCCAACTTTCCCACACCGACCAACAGGTCCCGTCTAGTCCCCATATGCCTGCATTTGGCCCATATCCCTCTAAACCTGTCCCATCTCTTTACCTGTCTAAATGTTTCTTTTAGAGGAGGAGATCTTATCGAAATGTATAAGATTATTAAGGGGTTGGACACGTTAGAGGCAGGAAACATGTTCCCAATGTTGGGGGAGTCCAGAACAAGGGGCTACAGTTTAAGAATAAGGAGTAGGCCATTTAGAACTGAGATGAGGAAAAACTTTTTCAGTCAGAGAGTTGTGAATCTGTGGAATTCTCAGCCTCAGAAGGCAGTGGAGGCCAATTCTCTGAATGCATTCAAGAGAGAGCTAGATAGAGCTCTTAAGGATAGCGGAGTCAGGGGGTATGGGGAGAAGGCAGGAACGGGGTACTGATTGAGAATGATCAGCCATGATCACATTGAATGGCGGTGCTGGCTCGAAGGGCCGAATGGCCTCCTCCTGCACCTATTGTTTATTGTCTATTGTCTATTTAACGAATGGGACAAAATTAATACAGAAGCTGGAAATGGTTTATGCTGTTTTATGTGTTATTTCTTGGTACGCAGAGCGACCAGCCAGCCACCGAAGCCAGTCCCTTCCATCGACACAAATGAACGAGATCATGCTCTCAGGCTGAGATTAAGTGAGTGAGAGGCCGGTCTTTGCCCAGATTCATATCCCGGTGATGTAAGTGCCTCAGTCAGCACACTGAGGAGAGAGAGAGCTGATTGAATTTCACCGAACAGTTACACTGCCCTCTGCCATTTGCATGTGCCTGCTGATAATGCAGCTGCCTGCATTGGTTGAATGGGAGTTTGATCCGCTTACAATAAGGATTAGATCCCACTTAGCCTATTCAGCTCCAAGGATTCCACAATGCAATTCCGAGAACGAAGGCCGTTGGTTTTGTAAGGCGAACGTGGCACCGTTGTTGCTTTATCTTTTATTTTCTCACTACAGCCAAGGTACAATTATGCAATCTCTTCCACATCCCCCCCCTCCACCCTCCCAACCCCCTACCGCACTTCATTGCACTGTGTAGAGATCTATACTTGGTTTCATTGGTTTAGTTTGGTTTAGTTGAGTTTACAGGTAGAGCGCAGAAACAGGTTCTTCGGCCCACCAACTCAGCGCCTACCAGCGACCATCCCATGCACTAGCACTATCCGACACACCAGGGACAATTGACCCATTTTTACTGAAGCAAATTGACCTACAGACCTGTATGTCTTTGGAATGTGGGAGGAAACTGGATCTCCTGGGGAAAACCCACACGGTCACAGGGAGAATGAACGCACAAACTCCGTGCAGATAGTGCCCGTAGACAGGATCGAACCCAGATCTCTGGCGCTGTAAGTCTGCAAATCTACCACTGCACCCCCTTCTTTACAGTCATGTCTACGGAAATTCATGTTCTGCATGCTACCTATCTAAACATTGTCACACAGGAGTACAATCAGTATACAGAGAGTCACAGGTGTCAGTGAGGAGACCTGTAACAGTGAGGAGACCTCTACATATAATAAACATTGAAATCACCACCTGATTGATCAAACCGGTGCCATTTTGCAACGTCCATGTCTCTGAAACGTACAACCGAGGCCTAAGAAGCTCTGCAATTCTCTCTGGCCCATGTTCCCAATCATAAATCCTGCACTGATTTAATGCCGTTAGTGTAAGAAAATAACTGCAGATGCTGGTACAAATCGAAGGTATTTATTCACAAAATGCTGGAGTAACTCAGCAGGTCAGGCAGCATCTCAGGAGAGAATGAACGGGCGACGTTAAATCCCTTTAATGTACACATTTCTGATTTTAACACCAGGCCACTTAAGTGCAAAATTGAGAATGGTGACCAAAACAGCTGGGAAAGGGGTTCCTGAGACATCCCAGGCTATTGACAACCCCTGTTGCTGATCTAAATGTTTATTACATGTAGGAGCCCTTCCTCACCGACACTTGCAACCACCTTCGAGGTGATACATTCGAAAGACTAAAATAGTTTGTATCACTGGATAAATTCCATGTCCACAAGGAAGTCAAGGGGCTTTACAGCTGCCCAAAGGCACTTTCAAGTGAATGCAAGCCGCCCAGACATCTTACAGTGATTTCTGTCTATGGTGTGTTGTACACAAAGGGAAAGTCAACAAGTATTGTATTACAGGTCTGGTCACTGGGATCAGACACAAAATGCTGGAGTAACTCAGCGCGTCAGGCAGCATCCCTGAAGAACATGGAGAGTTGACTTTTCCATTCAAGCCCCTTCTTCAGACTGATTGCAGGGGAGGGGAGAGAGCTAGAACAGTGCAGTAGAATGACGCTTGTAACTTTCTTTATCCCTACCCTTGCAATCAGTCTTAAGAAGGGTCCCACCCCTAAACATCACCTATCCATGTTCTCCAGGGATGCTGCCTGACCCGCAGAGTTATTCCAGTGGGTCTTGTGCCTCTCCTTAATAAACTGGCATCTGGGGTTCCTTGTTTCTACATGGTCACCAGGATGTTGGCTGGATGGAGAAATGTACAGGAAGGGATTGGATGGGCTGGGTTTGTTTTGCTGTAGTGAAAGAGGCCGATCTCAGGCTTGGAATATTTCTGCTGGAGGCATATTAAATTATGGGAGACGTAAATAAGGTAGATAGCCAGATCTTTTTTTTGCCATGGCAGGGGTATCAAAAACTAGAGAGTATAAGTTTCGGTGAGAGAAAGGGATTTGAGGAGAAAGTTTATTTACACAGAAAGAGGTTGAAATCTGGAACATGCTGACAGGAGAATTACAACCATTATGTTTAAGAGGCATTTAAAGAGAGACAAATAGGCAATGCTCAGAGGATATGGACCTAATGTAGGCAAATGGGATTAATATAGATTAATAATGTAGGCAAATGGGACAATAAAAGCAGAATGGTTACAATGGGCGAAAGGTCCCATTTCTGTGCCATGAGAACAGCTTTCAGTGCAAGCTTTTGGTCCAAACATGTGGAAGCTAATGAAACATTAAAGACACATTAAGTTAGGAGTCATAGAGTCATGGAGTCATACAATGTGGAAACAGGCCCTTCAGCCCAACCTGCCCACACCGACCAACATGTCCCATCTATATTAGTCCCACCTGCCTGCATTTGGTCCATATCCCTCGAAACCTGTCCTATCTCTCTGCACCTGTCAAAATGTTTCTTAAATGAGGGTGGCACAGTGATAGAGTTGGTGCCTCACAGAATAAGAGACCCATGTTCGATCCTGAACTTGAGTGCTGTCTGTATGGAGTTTATACATTCACCCTGGGTTTTCTCTGGGCGTTCTGGTTTCCTCCCACATTCCAATGATGTGCAGGTTTCTAGGTTAATTGGCTTCTGTAAATTGTCCCCAGTGCCACGCTGTATATCTGAAACTAAAAACTGGTTAGTTTCCACTCTCCGGGACATTAATCTGGTTCCGTGAAGTTAGGAATGGCTCCATATTAACTACTATTAAGGACGTACTGAATAAATGATGTCTTGCAAGAACAGCAAAGCAGCAGTTTCATTTTCAGTTCATTTCAACAAGATATTTGCTCAGTTCCTCTGTTCACTGTGATGAAGAATTAATGAATGGCTTTAATTTTATCTCTACGGTCTTGCCTGGAGTGCTGATTATTTATTAATAACCTTCAATATGAATTTGGGCATCAGTCAGTGATACTTATACTTGGATCAGAAGTTTGATTGTTAAGGCCAAGGTCATTTTCTCTTAACTTTGTGCTTAGATGGTCATGGAGTCATGGAGTCATAGAGTCAAACAACATGCAAATAGGGCCTTCGGCCCAACTTGCCCACACCGACCAACATGCCCCATCTACACTAGTCTCACCTGCCTGCGTTTGGCCCTCTAAACCTGTCCTATCTATGCAACTGTCCAAATGTTTCTTAAACATTGTGAAACTACCTGCCTCAACTACCCCCTCCGGCAGCTCGCTCCATTCACCCACCACCTTCAGTGTGTTTACCCCTCAGGTTCCTCTTAAATCTTTCTCCCCTCACCTTAAATCATATACTCTGGTCCTCGATTCCGCTACTCTCAGCAAGAGACTCTGTGGGTCGCCGATCTATCATGCTGGGTGACTTTGAGAGGTAGAAGCCAACACAAAAAGGGTTGTTGTTCACCATGTACAGCCCACCACATCTTATGAATCCCAAGTAACCTAGCCCTTGGCATATTGTTACTCATAAAGGTGAGGACAGCATGTGTTGTCTACAGCAAATTGATTATGGAATGAAGTTGGTTTAGAGTCAACCATTTTAGTTTAGTTTAGAGATACAGCACGGAAGCAGGCCCCTTCGGCTTACGGGGTCCGCACCGACCAGCGACTCTCGCACATTAACACTATCCTACACGCACTGGGGACAAGTTGCACACTTATACCAGCCAATTAACCTACAAACCTGTCCGTCTTTGGTGTGTGGGAGGAAGATCGCGGAGAAAACCCACGCAGGTCACGGGGAGAACGTACAAACTCTGGTACAGACAGCACCCGTAATCGGGATCGAACCCGGGTCTCTGGCACTGCAAGCGCTGTAAGGCAGCAACTCTACCGCTGCGCCACCGTGCCACCCTTGTTGTGTCTGCCGCAATGAATGAGGGAGATATCCCTTGATGCCAAGTCAGTCCGTTTCATCTTCATAGCTGATTCATTAATTTTTTTTGCCATTTATTTAGCTCAAATCCTCAGCCACACTGGTAGGATTTTTTAAACGTTATTTGTTCTTTCTGCTGGAGTATGAGAGCAAGAAAATGGGCAATATATTATTTAGTCTCTTCGTTTATAACTATATCTTCACAGAAGAGGTGGCAGGTAAGGGAGACGTGTTTCTGGAAGGCTGGCCCTGATGCTGAGTGGTCCCAAGGTACAATATGCAGCTGCATTCCTTTTGCAGATTGATTCCTACTAATCATCATGTCTGTTGTGGTTTGGTGGAGAACACTCTTGGCACTCAGGCAGGAAGCTGATTACTGCCAAGGGAAAGCTGCATTGTCAGAGATGTTGCCAGACGCTTTTATCTGGGGAGAAATTACAAGCTCAACTGTGCTCAAAACTGTACAAACATTGTGAGGGATATTTCCCCATGCACCCTTTCATGTTTTTGCCCATCACCTATCATACAAGTCCCACACAAAAACAATCACCGACATTCCTTCACACTTTGCAGCTTCACAATTCTTTTGTCTCACGCCTGTTTATAGACAATAGACAATAGATAATAGGTGCAGGAGGAGGCCATTTGGCCCTTTGAGCCAGCACCGCCATTCAATGTGATCATGGCTGATCATTCTCAATCAGTACCCCATTCCTGCCTTCTCCCCATAACCCCTGACTCCGCTATCCTTAAGAGCTCTATCCAGCTCTCTCTTGAATGCATTCAGAGAATTGGCCTCCACTGCCTTCTGAGGCAGAGAATTCCACAGATTCACAACTGTCTGACTGAAAAAGATTTTCCTCATCTCAGTTCTAAATGGCCTACCCCTTATTCTTAAACTGTGGCCCCTTGTTCTGGACTCCCCCAACATTGGGAACATTTTTCCTGCCTCTAACGTGTCCAACCCCTTAATAATCTTATACGTTTCGATAAGATCTCCTCTCATCCTTCTAAATTCCAATGTATACAAGCCTAGTCGCTCCAGTCTTTCAACATATGATAGTCCCGCCATTCCGGGAATTAACCTAGTAAACCTACGCTGCACGCCCTCAATAGCAAGAATATCCTTCCTCAAATTTGGAGACCAAAACTGCACACAGTACTCCAGGTGCAGTCTCAGTAGGGCCCTGTACAACTGCGGAAGGACCTCTTTGCTCCTGTACTCAACTCCTCATGTTATGAAGGCCAACATTCCATTGGCTTTCTTCACTGCCTGCTGTACCTGCATGCGTCCTTTCAGTGACTTAGAAAAATAAATCCCTGGCCTTTGTCCAACCATTAGCTTTTGCGAGTAGAAAATGACACCAAAACTGGCCACACTGTATCCTGTCTCAGTGTACTACTGCTATGCACCTGCACCGTATCTGAGATGTTTATCTAAGATGTATCTAAGTGTTTACGTACAGTGATACTTGTACTGTAAGAAAATAACCGCAGATGCTGGTACAAATCGAAGGTATTTATGTCACAAAATGCTGGAGTAACTCAACAGGTCAGGCAGCATCTGAGGAGAGAAGGAATGGGTGACGTTTCGGGTCGAGACCCTTCTTCAGTCTGAAGAAGGGTCTCGACCCGAAACGTCACCCATTCCTTCTCTCCTGAGATGCTGCCTGACCTGCTGAGTTACTCCAGCATTTTGTGACACTTGTACTGAACTGCTTACAAAAATGAATTTCACCGTACCTGTGACAAATAAACTACCATAAAGTACCATTTTACCCTCTGTCTATCAAACCTCCCTCCCCACCCCCTCACCTGTGTTCAACTATTACCTATCATGCTTTCATAAGATCACAACTGATAGGAGTAGAATTAGGCCATTCGGCCCATCAAATCTACTCCGCCATTAAATCATGGCTGATATATCTCTCCCTCCTAACCCCATTCTCCTGCCTTCTCCCCATAACCTCTGACACCCGTACTAATCAAGAATCTATCTGTCTCTGCCTTAAATATATCCACTGACTTTGCCTCCACAGCCTTCTATGGCGAAGAATTCCACAGATTCACCACCCTCTGACTAAATAAATTCCTCCTCATCTCCTTCCTAAAAGAACGTCCGTTAATTCTGAGGCTTTGTTCTGCTTCTCCTTTCTTCCAGCGTCCTTCCTAGTCACTGTGGGAGTCCGCTTTACACCAATGCATTTCTGCATTAGAAACACTTAATTGGTGGTAAAGCACTCGGAGTGTTATGAAACCCGCTGAGGAAAGGTTTTGATTTTTATCAGATTTTAATAACCTTAGTTTTTAGTGTTTAATTGGCCGTGGAGAATTCTTTCCTTTTCAAGAAATTTAAATCATAAAGGCAAATTCGGCTTCAGAATAAAAGGACTTGCCTTCAGAATCAAGATGAGGAGGAATGTCTTTAGTCACGGGGTGGTGAATCTGTGGAATTCATTGCCACCCACTGCCCTGGAGGCCATGGCATCGGGTATTATTAAAGCAAAGATTGACTCTCAGGGGTTACGGGGAGAAGGCAGGAGAATGGGGTTGTGAGGGATTGTTCAGCCAAGATTGAGTGGCAGAGTAGACTCGACGGGCCGAATGGCCTATTTATGTTCATATGAGCTTATGAACTTATGAATTGGTGTACAAATAAGTCAAATGCCCTTGCCCCTTTGACCAGTAAGCAGTTGTCAGTCTGAAGAAGGACCCAGACCCAAAACGTCACCTCTCCATGTTCTCCAGAAATACTATTGACTTGAGTAGACATGATGGGCCGAATACTATAGACTTGAGTAGACATGATGGGCCGAAAGGCCTAATTCTTCTCCTATCACTAATGGCCTTATGACTGCCTGACTCGCTGATTTACTCCAGCACTTTGTGTCTTTTTAAAAAATAAACCGGCATCTGCAGTTCCTTGCCTTTTCTACCTCTTCGTCGCCAGTCACGCTGAACGCTTTGGCGAGAGTCAGACATTTGGAGACGTTCTCTTCAAGGATTGATCCTCGCTCGTTGGTACAAGCTGCAGGTGTCTCGGAGAACGGGATTTGTTTCAAATTCCGTGTATGGGTGTGCGGAAGAGAGATATACATCGCCCACCACAGAGGGCTTGTGGGAGGTGGTGGTTTCACAGTAATTCGCTTGGCCGAGGCCACGCTGGGAAATGACTCAATGTGTTCACTGCAGGCAGCACAAGACTGCAGCTACCAGACGGATCGAGCATTAAAGGCGGTAGCCACTCGGCCCGTCTAGGCAGTCCTGGCACTATTACTTTCACCGTCCAAATCTATTTCCTATTTTACTTTTGAACGCAAGCACCCCCCCCCCCACCCCCCACCCCCGTCGCTGGTAGAAGTAAACAGTAATTTACTTTTCAATGTGACTTGATATGTGACTTGACTTCCCGCAGTGGAGTGGGGGGAAATGGTCATAATGTGTGCGGATGTCGGTCCGAGTGGTGTGGGGGTCTTGGGAACTGAGCACATTGTACACCTGTTCAGGAAGGAACTGCAGATGCTGGTCTATACAGAAGATAGACACAAAGTGCTGGAGTAACTCAGCACTGGGAGGCCAGTGGAGGCCAATTCTCTGAATGCATTCAAGGGAGAGCTAGATAGAGCTCTTAAGGATAGCGGAGTCAGGGGGTATGGGGAGAAGGCAGGAACGGGGTACTGATTGAGAATGATCAGCCATGATCACATTGAATGGCGGTGCTGGCTCGAAGGGCCGAATGGCCTCCTCCTGCACCTATTGCCTATTGTCTATTGGGAAAGGCAGCATCTCTGGAGATAAAGGATGCGTGACATTTCTTCTTCAGACTTTGTACATCTGATTGCTTGAAAGATACAGCATGGAAACAGGCCTTTCGGCCCACCGAGTCCATTAGTTTACACCAGTTCTATGATATCCCACTTTCTCATCCACTCCCGACACACTCGGGGGCATTTTACAATTAGCCAATTAGCCCACCGTACCCGCTCGTCTTTTGGACGTGGGGTAAAACCGGATCACCCGGCGGAGACCCACGCGGCCACAGAGGGAACATGCAAAGATCACAGACAGATCCCGAGGTCAGGATCGAACCCGGGTCTCCGGCGCTGCGCCTCTCTCCGGCCAAAGAATCTTTAACCTAGTAGAGTTCATTCAAAAGATCCCAGATTTCTCAACCGAAGGATGTTTTGTTCAAAGGCATCTGATCTCTGGGGGCTCCAAGTGATAGAAATGACAGATATTTGCAACCCCGAAGTAGACCATTCGGCCCTTCTGTCCACACTAGTCATAATAAGAAATCCCTAGCCATTCCTATTTACCAGTATTTGGTCTCGGTTCTTCAAGAGAAACGAAACACTGTTTACGGATAGAAACATAGAAAATAGGTGCAGGAGGCGGCCATTCGTCCCTTCGAGCCAGCACCGCCATTCATTGTGATCATGGCTGATCATCCACAATCAATAACCCGTGCCTTCTCCCCATATCCCTTGATTCCACTGGCCCCCAGAGCTCTATTTAGCTCTCTCTTAAATTCACCCAGTGATTTGGCCTCCACTGCCCTCTGTGGCAGAGAATTCCACAAATTCACAACTCTTTGGGTGAAAAAGGTTCCTTCTTTTAAAACGGTAAACAAAATTGGACGGAAGATCGACACAAAGTGCTGGAGGAACTCATCGGGTCAGGCAGCATGTCTGGAGAAAAGGAATACGTGAGATTTCGGGTCTGAAGAAGGGTCCCCACCCCGACACGAAACGCCACCCATTCTTTTTCTCCAGAGACGCTGCCTGACCCGCTGAGTTCCTCCAGCATGTTGTGTGTATCATCGGTATAAACCAGCATCTGCAGTTCCTTCCTACACAAAATGAGACCGGCGGGTAACCAAGATTGCTGACAGCCCGGTAGTTTTCGAGAGACGTTTGTGTGAAGAATATTTCCCCAGCCCCCATAGCTATTTATTGCTTGGTGTAGGAAGGAACCGCAGATGCTGGTTTAAACCGAAGATAGACACAAAATGCTGGAGTAACTCAGCGGGACAGGCATCATCTCTGGAGAGAAGGAATGGGTGACGTTTCGGGACTGAAGATGGGTCTCGACTCGAAACCCAGAGATGCTGCCTGTCCCGCTGAGTTACTCCAGTATTCTGTGTCTATCTTCTATTTATTCACAAAATGCTGGAGTAACTCAGCAGGTCAGGCAGCATCTCGGGAGAGAAGGAATGGATGACGTTTCGGGTCGAGACCCTTCTTCAGACTCAGCCTGACCTGCTGGGTTACTCCAGCATTTTGTGAATAAATACCTTCGATTTGTACCAGCATCTGCAGTTATCTTCTTATACTCTATCTTCTATTTGTTGCCTCGCTGGGCTGCTGTCTGCAGTGGGAGGCGGGGAAGGCCGTCTGGCCAGCTGCAAGGTGTGGAAATGAGAGTGGAATTCTTATCTGAATAGCGTGTAAGGTAAGCGGCAGACTTGTTTGTTCCGAACCGGGTCGAGTCACGAGTTAGTTGCTTAATGCAATGGATAGAGAGCGAGGGAAGGGGTTAGTCTTCAACCTGCCTAAGTAATTTTTTTCCTGGCAAGGTGCCAGGTGGTATAGCTGTCTATTCTGTCCCTAAAGGACACTTGCAGCATCTGCAGTGCGGAACACACACTGCAGTTACCTACATGGAGCGACTCTGTCAGTCTGGCTGATTGACGAACAGCTTGCAAACCCAGCCCCGTGTGAGGAGTCAGAAACGCTGCGACCCCACCCCCACGAAATAATCCTCGCCAACATCTTCACAATACCACTGTCTGTGCGGTGCTGGGAGATGCGGCCATCGCCTTACCCAGCCTAATCATGCAGATAACGAGCACTAACTCAGACAATCCCCGCAGGTTTAACTTAATTGCAAGATTTCTCCTAATTCTCGTAATCTGAGGATTGAGCTAATAATGCCGCGCAAATCCCATTTCCACAGCTTGTACATTATTAAAATGCTGCGTTTAGCATAAAGGAGGTCAAGCGTGAGGGCAAAGCATACAGTTAGTGACAGGACACTAAATAGCATTGGTACACATAGGGATCTTGGGGTCCCCACCACAACTGGCCCATAAGAGGCAAGAGATGTAGGTTGTTGAAGAATTGTATGATACGCTTGCCTTCAGCGGTCGGGGCATTGAGAGTTGGACATCAGGTTGCAGTTTTGTACAACTTTGGGTAGGCCGCATTTGTAGTGTTGTGCCCAGTTTTGGTCGCCCCATTACAGGGGGGGGGGGGGGGGGCAGGTACAGAAGAGGTCTACCAGAATGTTGTGCAGATTAGAGGGTGCAGGAAGGAACTGCAGATGCTGGTTTACACTGGAAGATGGGCACAACGTGCTGGAGTGACTCAGCGGGTCTGGCAGCATCTCTGGAGAAAAGGAATAGGTGACGTCTCGGGTCTGGAGAAGGGTTTCGACCCGAAATGTCAACGATTCCTTTTCTCCAGTGATGCCGCCTGCTGAGTTACTCCAGCATTTGGCGTCAATCTGAAGTAGGGGGTATTACCTATTAGGAGAGAGGTTGAACAAACTTAGATTGTTTTCTCTGGAGCTTTGGAGGAGGAGGTGAGGCGTGATAGAAGTACAGCATATACAATTATGAGCGGCGTAGATAGGCTAGACTGTTAGAACCTATTTCACAGGGTGGAAACGTTTAATGCTGGAGGACAAATCTTTGAGGTGAGAGGGGGAAAATTCAAAGGAGATATTTGCACCCCACGACACACGGATCGGGGGACAAATCACCCTCTGCGACAATCCTCAGCACGGGGTCAACAAGGATGCGTTCTCAGCCCCCTTCTTTACTCCCGGTACATCCACGATTGTGCGGCCGCGTACAAACGACTGGTCGGCACGCATCCAAAGCTTTCCACTGCACCTCGCTACACGTGACAATACACTAAACTCAAGCTCGATGTCGTCCATGCCACCCCTAAGTGCCCTTCATATATAATTTGGATTTGTGTGTTGTCTGAGTCCATGTGCCAGTGGAGTTGCTGTCTGCTACATTTTCATTGTATCTGCACCTTACCCTGATTGTGCAATAACTCGACTCGATTTGCTAATCCCGTGGTCTGACCGCGGTACAATAGACAACAGGTGCAGGAGGAGGCCATTCGGCCCTTCGAGCCAGCACCGCCATTCAATGTGACCATGGCTGATCATTCTCAATCAATACCCCGTTCCTGCCTTCTCCCCATACCCCCTGACTCTGCTATCCTTAAGAGCTCTATCTAGCTCTCTCTTGAATGCATTCAGAGAATTGGCCTCCACTGCCTTCCGAGGCAGAGAATTCCACAGATTTACAACTCTCCGACTGAAAAAGTTTTTTCCTCATCTCAGTTCTAAATGGCCTAACCCTTATTCTTAAACTGTGGCCCCTGGTTCTGGACTCCCCCAACATTGGGGACATGTTTCCTGCCTCTAACGTGTCCAACCCCTTAATAATCTTATACGTTTCGATAAGATCTCCTCTCATCCTTCTGAATTCCAGTGTACCTGTCTGTGTTTAATGGGGACACCTGACAGTGGTCTGTGATCTGACAGAGACACCTGTCTCTCTGTTTATCTGCCTGTGGGCTGACATGTCTCCGTGTCTGGGCTCTGATGGGTGTATATCTCTCTGCCTGTCTGTGGTCTGACATGATCTCTCGCTGCTACTTCTGATGACCGCTCAGTGCTGAGGCAGGTTCAGATGAATTGAGCAAACGTTATTGAACCCAGATCGTAGTCCATCTGCTGAGAGCGGGGTACTGGGCTCCAGGCTGCCGACGTGCAGTGCATCCCATGATCCCAACCCCATGACCCGCTGAGGCATTTATTTGGCTGTGGCAACGATATCCCTCATAAATGCGGGGAGTGTGAACATTGGGTGGTCCTTGTTTCTCCAATGAATAGCGAGAGCCTTGAAGAGAGGCCTCGGCAGCTTCCCGGACCGGGGCACAGATGGCAACGCCAAATGTAGCTGGTAACCTGAAAATTATACATCTAACTATCTGAGCTGAACGGGGGTAGGAAATCAATTTCCCATGCTTTCATTTAGTGCTCCGCTTTTAACTTCGTCCTGGTGGTTAGAAGTCTGTGGTGGTGAGTATGTGAGGGTCATTCCTTATGGCGTTGAAGCAGGTTTAATGGCCATCTGGATCTGCGAATCAGATACCTGCCATTCTAATCCCCCCCCCCCACTCCCCTCCAGTTCCATAATCTCTCTCCCTTTCTACACACGATTGACTGCACATCTACTTTTTTTAGTGCAGCGCATTCCCAATAAGAGAGGATGGATTTACACACACACACCATAAACACCCACACCCACACCCACACACACCACAAACACCCACACACACACACACACACACACACACACACACACACACACACACACACACACACACACCACAAACACACATACACACACACACACACACACACCAAAAATACACACACACACACACACCATAAACACCCACAAACGCACACACACACACACACACACACACACACACACACACACACACACACACACACACACACACACACACACACACACACACACACACACACACACACACACACACACACACACACACACTCTGACACACAATTTCTCACATACATACACACATTCTGACACTGACACTTTGACACACCCATACACACACCAGCCACACGCATACTCTGATGTACACACACACACATTCTGACACACACACACACTCTCTGGCGCACACACACGCTCTGACACACATAAACTGACACAAACACAAACTCTGACACACACACTCTGACACACACAAACTGAAGCAAACACACACTCTGACACACACACACACTCTGACACACACAAACTGACACAAACACACACTCTGACACACACACACTCTGACACACACAAACTGAAGCAAACACAAACTTTGACACACACACTCTGACACACACACACACACACACACACTGACGCACACACATGCATAAACACACACTTATACACAACACTCTAACACATACACACGCGATTTTCCTGTGCAATCTTCGCACAGACAGTGAAACGTTCGGGAGTTATAAATCTCCCCCAAATCTGCACAATCACCATCCACGGTTGGATTGTACTTCTCTTTAATGAATCCAAGGTTCTGCAGAACCATGATTTACGTTCTTGAGCCTAATGTAATTTGGGAAACGAAATGCTGCTTTAGTTGTTTTTCCCTTGCAGAATTACCCAGAGGCGTATTTCATTTTAAAACAGAAAATGCTTGGAGCACTTAGACGCATCTTAAGCATTTTCTTTTCTTTTTAATTGCAGGTTTCCAGCACCTGCAATTTAAAGGGCGATTCTTTTTCTCGATTGACTTTTCAGCTAACACCTGCTCCCCTGTCTCTCGCCCAATCCCCCCTTCCTCACGCTTTCCCACTTCCATCCCCCCATCCCATCCCCCTCCATAATCGTCTCCCCTCTCTCCCCCCCTCCCCACACCCCACTCGCCTCCCCTCCCCCTCCCTACTACCCTCCCCTCTTCATCACCCCTCCCCCACCCCCTCTTCCCCCACCCTCTCTTTCCCCACCCCCTCCAGTCCTCCCCTTCCTCTCCCCTCACTCCCCCTCCCCTCCCCCTCCCCGCTCGTTCCCCCTCTTCCCCACCACGCCGACTCCTCAGCCCCTCCCTACCCGCTCCCCTCCCCTTTCCCTCCCCATTCCCCTCCCCTTCCCCCTCTCCCACTCCCCCCTCTCCCCTTCTCTCCCCCTCGACTGCCATTCCCCACCCCCTACCAACTCTCCCCTCCCCTCCCCTTCCCTGCTCCCCTCCCTCCCTACAACCCCCTCCCGCTCTCCTCCCCTCCCCTCCCCTCCCCACTATCTCTGCAGACAGTATCTTGCAGCTGTTCTTATCTCGGTAGCCACCTGGCTTCTCGGGTAACAGCAAGAGTTTACAATCGGAGTCACCAGACTCTGGGGAATGAAAGGCAGACGATGTCAGCGCTGTCGTTCCTGAGTTTGCCCGGTTCTATTCACCCCTTGGCCCTCTGTTCTATCAGTTGCTGGTCTGGCAATTGAAACAAAAGCGTCGCTCTTTTTTATTCAAACCGTGGTCTCACCCCCCACCCCCCCTCGCCGTAATCTCATCCGTGCCTGAAACTGTCCATGATATCCCATGTCTATCCACATCTATCCTTATGTGTGTCCCAGAATGTAATCACAAATAAGGCTTCAGCCATTCCGGCCTGGACTCTGAAATCCTCACTCACCCTGAACCTGTCCACATTTCCTTTGTGTAGGAAGGAACTGCAGATGCTGGTTTAACCCGAAGATAGGCACAAAATGCTGGAGTAACTCAGCGGGGCAGGCAACATCTCTGGATAGAAGGTCTGTTGGATAGAAGGAATGGGTGACGTTTCGGGTCGAGACCCTTCTTCGGACCAAGCCGAAGAAGTTCTGAAGAAGGGTCTCGACCCGAAACCTCACTGATTCCTTCTCCCCAGAGATGCTGTCTGTCCCGTTGAGTTACTCCAGCAGTTTGTGTCTATCTATCGTCTTTTCTTTTTGATCACGGATCCCAACGCTTACAGGAGTTTGTAAACGCGCACCTCCAGATTCAGGGACAGTTTCTTTCCAGCTGTTATCAGGCAACTGAACCTTCCTATCACCAACTAGAGAGCGGCCCTGAGCCACTATCTACCTCATCGGAGACCCTCGGACTGTCGTTAATCGGAATTTACCGCCGATACCTTGCACTAAACGTTATTCCCTTTATCCTGTATCTGTGGACGGCTCGTTAGCAATCATGTATAGTCTTCCCGTTGACTGGACAGCACGCAACAAAAAGATTTTCACTGTACCCCCTGAATGGCGTCCTCCCACACTGTGATAGTAGACGCACAAGAGACTGCAGATGCTGAATCTTCAGCATAATGGAAGTTGTCGGCATACCCAATGAAGGAGCGGCGCAGAGCCGCAGATGGTGGAGCCGTTCCCCCATAGCGCCATAAGGCAGAGATAGATAGATTCTTCATTAGTCCGGGTGTCAATAGACAATAGGTGCAGGAGGAGGCCATTCGGCCCTTCGAGCCAGCACCGCCATTCAATGTGATCACGGCTGACCATTCTCAATCAGTACCCCGTTCCTGCCCTCTCCCCATACCCCCTGACTCTGCTATCCTTAAGAGCTCTATCTAGCTCTCTCTTGAATGCATTCAGAGAATTGGCCTCCACTGCCTTCTGAGGCAGAGAATTCCACAGATTCACAACTCTCTGACTGAAAATGTTTTTCCTCATCTCAGTTCTAAATGGCCTACCCCTTATTCTTAAACTGTGGGCCCTTGTTCTGGACTCCCCCAACATTGGGAACATGTTTCCTGCCTCTAACGTGTCCAACCCCTCAATAATCTTATACGTTTCGATAAGATCTCCTCTCATCCTTTTTAAATTCCAGTGTATACAAGCCTAGTCAGGGGTTATGAGGAGAAGGCAGGAGAATGGAGTCAGGCGGGAGAAATAGATCAGCCATGATTGAATGACGGAGTAGACTTGATGGGCTGAATGGCCTAGTTGTGCTCCTATCACTTAAGACCTTATGACCCGGGTTTGATCCTGACCTCGGGTGCCCTGTAACCGCGTAGGTTTTCCTCCGGATGCTCCGGTTTCTTCGCACATCCCAAAGACGAACAGATGTGAAGGTTTAATTGGCATGGACTATCCCAACGTTTAAGAAACAGTTAGACAGGAACATGGGTAGGAGGGGTTTGGAGGGGTATGGACCAAACGCGAGCAGGTGGGACTAGTGTAGCTGGGACATGTTGGGGAAATTGGTCCGAGGGACCTGTTTCCACACTGTATCACTCTATAATAAAAATATATACATACAAAACCAGAACAGTGCAAAGACTTCTGACATTCTCAGCGTCAATACATTCATTAATATGACTTTAATATTAATATGAATGCTTACATACATTCTCTCATTGATCAGCCATGATTGAATGGTGTAAACTTGATAGGGCGAATGGCCTCATTCTGCTCCTACAATTTATTAGTGTCATACAATACACAAACAGGGATGTAATGCTGAAGGTCTATAAGGCACCAAACAGATCACATTTGGAGTATTGTGAGCAATTTTGGGCACCATATCTGATGAAGTATGTGCTGGCTCTGGAGAGGGTCCAGAGGAGGTTTACAAGAATGATCCCAGGAATGAGTGGGTTAACATATGATGAGCGATGGTCAGCACTGGGCCTGTACTCGCTGGAGTTTAGAAGAATGAGGGGGGGGGACTTCATTGAAACGTACCGAATAGTGAAAGGCTTGGATAGAGTGGAGAGGATGTTTCCACTAGTGGGAGCGTCTAGGACGAGAGGTCATAGAGTCAGAATTAAAGGATGTTCCTTTAGGAAGGAGATGAGGAGGAATTTCTTTTATCAGAGGCGGCGAATCCATAGAATTCTTTGCTACAGAAGACTATGGAGGCCAAATCAATGGATTTGAAGGCAGAGCAAGACAGATTCTTGATTTGTACGGGTGTCAGGGGTTATGAGGAGAAGGCAGGGGAATGGGGTTTGAAGGGAGAGATCGATCAGCCATGGGTGGGGGAGGGATGGAGAGGGGATGCAGGGGTTACTTGACGTTAGAGAAATCAAAACTCATACTACTGGGGTGATAAGCTGCCCAGGAGACATGCCCAGTAGGGCCTGATGGGCCGAATGGCCTAATTCTTCTCCTATCACTTACGGCATGACCTTGTGACCTTGTGACATATTTGGCCGTGTTCTCGACTGTGCTTAAACCAAGCACCCAATCCCCTCTTGCGACCCCCTGGGGTGAAATCCCCTCCCTTGCCTCCCAATGTCCAAGCGGCAGAATGGCCGTGGCTTCTCTGCGGTTGGGGCGGGGAGAAGGTTTGGACTGATGCAGCAACGCCGCATGC